>NW_015505204.1:653625-660251 GCF_001515645.1 Sinocyclocheilus grahami
ATATATATATATATATATATATATATATATATATATATATATATATATATATATATGTGTGGAATTAGTCAGTTATCTTTTATCAGTTCCGTGACCTTGGGAACCGTTTCTAACATTGTGTGGAACAACAAAACATGACCTGTATTTATCATGATTTACTATATTTTGCATATGCAAATTCTTTCAGCATTCATATGCCACGTTTCCATCTCTCTGCACAGGACGAGCTAAAATTGGCTATAAAGCAAGGAAATACTCTATTGTCTTGTATCAAAGACCAGGCCAGCAAAACCGAGAGCCACATTTTGAACCCGGATGAGGTAGAGAACCAAACAACCGTTGAGAGGTGTGTCAAAATATTTTGCCGAACAAAGAAAGTTACACCATTAATTATGATACTCTAGCTTAAGTAGAATCCCAGCTTACAAAAGAACGTTGGTAATGTGAATGTTCCATTTGATTATTTTGCAAACATTATCGGAATGTTACGTTTGAATATTATCTGAACATTTGGAAATAAACTGTAACATAAGAATGTGAGATGAATGTCAGGCTAAAAAGTTTATGAAAACAAAAAACACTGCATGGTCGACATATAAAAATTGTTTTTGTTAGTGTTGTCAAATGATTAATCGCGATTAATCACATCCAAAATAAAAGTTATTGTTTACAAAATATGTGTGTACTGTGTATATTTATGATGTATATATAAATACACAAACATACATGTGTATATATATATATTGTTTATATTCATATATAATTTATATTATATATAAATATTAATATTTTATATGAACAAAACATATTTTTCTTAAATATATACATGCATGTGTGTGTGTATCTATACATGCATAATAAATATGCACAGTATACACACATATTATTTAAACAAAATATTTTATTTTGGATGCGATTAATCACGATTAATCATTTGACAGCACTAGTTTTTGTGCTAACGTTTTGTGAACATTATTAAAGACAAGACCAGCTAGCAAAAAATACTTCTTTTTTTTTTTTTAGCAAAAAATAATTTTGCTAACATTTCCATTCAGTTATGAAAATATTATTTCTGAATGTTTTCTGAACATTAAAAACATCGATTTTCAAAGGCATTTCTTCTTGGTTATGCGAAAGTTAAGGGAACATTCCATTTTATCATTTTGCAAACATTATGGAGACGTTACTTTTGAATGTTCTCTAAATAGTAATATTTAAAAATGCCAGACAAATGTCTAACTAATACATTTCAGAAAAAACAAGTTAATAATGTTTTAACATCTTGAGAACAGACGAACATTCTATTTATTCTATTAATTCTATATTATATTCTATATTCTATTACAATCTATTAATGTTACTGTGAGAACGTTTGTTCATAACTTTGGGAGGATCTTGCCAGAAGTTCTATTTTTTTTAATGCGGTAAAACATTTCTGAGTGGCTACGTGATATTCGGAATATGACATACGTGAGCAAAACAGAATATTGACTTTGTAGGAGATTTTAACCATCAGGAAACCATCAGGAACGTCAGCCAAAAAAGAAAGTCACAGAACAAGTTACATTCTGATGAAAGATTGTGAGCACCATTGAACCATGAACCATTCACAATAGGAACATGAACATTAATAAGTATTTTTAGATTTCATTTTGAATTTTGTTACAGTTGTGTTATTATTCTTTAAAGCCTGGTGTCATCTCATGTTCCTCTGTGAAATCTAATTCACTTCAGCTTCTCTGACATGCACACTGTAAAAGCGTTTGTTTGTCTCAGGTTGTTAGCGCAGCTCGATGAGACGGAGAATGCGTTTGAACAGTTCTGGTCGAGGCATCACCTCAAATTAGAGCAGTGCTTACAGTTACGGCACTTTGAGCAGGACTTCAGAGAGGTACGGTGCAGTGGATGTGCTCAAATGAAGTCTCTGTAAACTTAGTAGGCAGCCATTATACCAAATATCCCTGTAGCGGTTGTCTAGTCAACCAAGCTGAACTTGGTCTGTTTTGTCCATTGCATCAGGTGAAAGTTTCTCTGGATGGCCTGACCGAGACCTTGCTGGGTCTCTCAGACACCGGGGACTGTGTGGCTCGGGTGGAACATCTACTGGGCGATATGAAAACCTTGGAGGACAAAGCTCAGGTCAAAATCGTTTGAATCTAAAACCAGGCCTGGTATGCAAAGCAGTTATTACAGCATACAGGGCTCAACAATGAGCATTTGTTCTGCTGACTGGTTTAAACCAGTAGTTTAGATTTTTACTTTCCGCAGTCACTGTATAAATCCCCCCAATCACTGTCCAAATACATATTCATATAATTGAATATATATATATATATATATATATATCCTATACACTACCGGGCAAATTAATAGTTAAAATACGTAAATTAAAAATTAAATGTTTTTGAACAAAGGCTGCAAATTTTACAGTCAAAACGTTAATGTTGTGAAATATTATTAGAATTTAAAATAGCTGTTTACTATTTTAATATGTTTTAATATATAATTTAGTTCTGTGATGGCAAAGCTGAATTTTCAGCAGCTATTACTGCAGTCTTCAGTGTCACATGATCCTTCAGAAAACTAATATGCTGATTTGGTGCTTAATGTTTTGTTGTGCTGCTTAATATTTGTATGTGAACATGATACACTACATAACAAAGTTTGGGGTAAGTAATAAAAAAAGAAAAGAAAGAAGAACACTTTTATTCAGCAGGGACACATTCAATTTATTAAAAGTGACAGTAAATACATTTATAATGTGTGTGTATATATATATATATATATATATATATATATATATAGACAGTTGTTTCTTTTGTTTAGACATTTAAATTAGCATAGTTTGCCACGGCAGTGTTTGCAAGGAATAAAACCACAAGTATACCTTGAAAGGATCTGCAGTACTGGTTGCCAGTGCATGTTTTCATGCTGATCCTTAACATAGAATGCTGTTTTTTAGATTTTTAGATTTTTATCTTAACTCTATTAATCAGCCAGCTTATTTAGAAAGACACTGCATATTTTTTTTTTCTTGGCCTTTTTCAGAAGGCCAAGAATGCGCAGATATTGTGTGAAAGCATGCGGTAAATCAAACTGAACTTCAAGAACGAATAAAAGACACAACCATAGTGTTGCTGCTGTTGTGACACTGCAAGTCAATTACTAATGATAGTCAAGATAGCAGTGTAAATCATTCATAATGTATTGAGCTTTACTGTGTTTTTCGATCTGTACAGGAGTCCTTGGAGAAAGCTCAGCTTCACGCTCAGCATGGTGACCAGCTCATTCAAAGTAACCACTACGCCGTGGACTCCATTCGGCCGAAGTGTGTCGAACTGCGTCGGATCTGTGATGACTTCAGCAATGAGGCCAATAAGAAACGTGACATTCTGACCAAATCACTTGAAATCCACAAACGCATCGATGAGGTCCGTGAAACAACTAGCATCCTACTAAATTACCACACGGTCACCTTAACATTGAGTTTTTATCTTTGGATGATTGACTCCAGGACATGACAAAGGGGTGATTTTGAGAGATGACATTGCCAGAAGACAAATACATTTACAAAAGTGTAAAAACCCTAAGAATAGATGCATTATGAATCTTGAATTAAGTTAAAAAAAAATTTTTTTTTTTTTTTTTTACCATTTTAGAAAATATAGTTTCATTTAAAAGTAAAACAAGAAAAAAGTTAATGAAAATTTAACTAAAGAAGTGTACCAGTTTGCTTATGTATATAGTAATTTCACTCGGCGGCCATCTTTGAAACGCCTCTCAGGCATGCAAGTGCAGCTCCTATATCTTTGAATGGGGAAACATCAAATTCTACAAAACTGTTCACCAAGTTTACGATTAAATTTCATATTTGAAATCACCAATGAAATCTGACAACAACTGTCTCGTAAATGTTGTTTCTTTCGCTCCAATAATGTTAAAAAAGCTTATTTTTAAGTGCACGTCTCTGAATGCTGACTGTTTCTATAGCAACCGAACCGTGTTTACCGATTGGCTCTTTTATTCAGAAGGCGGGGCTTCCTTCGATAGAGCCGCCAAATTGAGCGTTGCCTTTTTTCCCATTCAAAACTATACGAGTGACACGTTTTGGGTATTCTATAGTCTTTCATATAGTATTTTATTTATATACTATTATAGTATCTATTAATATTCTGACTTAGCTTATTTGAATATTTTCAGTTTTCATGTTAATTTAAGCTTTAATAATTGTATGTGCTTTTTTCACTTGTTTTGTCATTTTTTAAATATTTTTATTTCAGTTTTAGTGGTTTTAGTACTTACATTTCAACTTATCTCAGTTAGTTGCCAAGGCAACTAGTATTTCTAATATTTGTTTATGTTTTTTTTTAAGTTTAATCTGATATTTATATTTTATTTTTCTCATCGGTTTTCATTAACGAAAACTGTTTTATTTTAGTTTTACACAGTTAAAAAAATATATTTAAAAAAAAAAAAAAAAAAAAGAAAGAAAAGAAAAGAAAACCAAAGATTACTAAAGTATGTTTTACAAGAAAATGCTATTTCCATTTTCCACTTTAAAATTTCATGTTTCATTCAGTAATTGTTTAAGAAATGTACTATCAATTTCTGAATAAAAACGGTTTCTACAGCAATATTTTTTTCAGTGTAGATAATTAAAACACCATGTGTCGGTGACTTAAATTAGATCCGTTTGCATAATAAATAAGAATTATTACAGCAGCTTCCTGATTACTTTTTTAAGGGTTATAATATTACCAAGTTAAATAACCTGCACTGTTCACCTTTCTAGTTTTAAATTGGGTCCAGGACAAAGAGATGCATTGCTGTGCCTCTGTGTTTGTGTGTTGGCAGGTGAACCAGTGGTGTGAGAGTGGAGTTTATCTGTTGGCCTCTCAGGCTGTAGACAGATGCCAGACCCAGGAAGGTGCAGAAGCAGGGCTGCAGGACATCGAGGGGTACATGAACACAGCCAAAGAGCAGCAGCTCAGTCACCTCAAAGACCTCAGCAACCAGCATGAGATCGTCCTCTCAGAGCTGGTCAAGGTACAAATGAAGCTGATTACAACTGAATACATTTGCATACAGTCAAATCCAAAAGTCTATTTTTATTAATTAATAAAACTAAATCAAAACTTTTATATGATATGATATTATATTACTAACAATAACTAACAAAGAACAGGTGTATTTTTATTAGCTAACATTAATAAAGATTCATAAATGCTGTAACAAATGTATTGCTAATTGTTAATTAATTTGAGTTAATGCATTAACTACGGATGTTTATTGTGAGGTGTTACCAAATTGTTTTGTTAAAAATATTATAAATTACATGATTATTATTATTAAAGAAAATAGTAAATTATATTCAAATGAACTGAAATTATTCAATTATTGACCTAGAAATAGTACTGAATATTAAATATTTTAAATTTATTTCAAATTTGGTTTGAATTTTTGGAGACTTTTGGAGCCCACTATAGTTGTAATGATACCGGTCATCTGTTTCTGATGAATAACTGATATTTTATTTAAAGAAATAAAGCCAGTATTGCATTTTTCTCTAATCTTCGTACTTCCACTTTAATATCTTCCCATGCAGATCAAAGCTCAAACTGCTCTGAAAAGGCTGGATGACGTTCAAAAGATGTTTGAGAAAAGACACGCGAGTCTGAAAAAGCTGTCTGCAAAGCAAACAAGGCCAGTGCAACCTGTTGCACCTCGACCAGAATCTTCACCAAAACGCCCTTCACCTAAAATCCCACAACCCACTGCACCTAGTGAGTTTAAAAGAAACCATGTATGTTGACTGAAGTGCATGCATATCCAGACTGCTTATCACTCAATGTTCTTTCCCAGAAGCATGTCCTCATTTCAGGTTATTGAGCTGACAATTAAATACTCTCATTGGGCTTCCAGTTCTCATATTTATGCAAATATACTGATGTCTCTGACAGGAAAACATTAATGTTAGGCTTTGTATCCTGAATTATGCATTATTGCATTACAGCATCAAATCGCAAAGCTATAGAAAACTACAGCGCCAGTAAGCAGCCCAGTGACGCAGAGTTGGCAAAAAGGAAAAATATTCGCAAAGCCAAAGGTGGCATCAAGGTATATCAGTCTCCATCAGTTGCATCTGAAATAAATGAAAGATTTTTTAAACATTCTAAAACGCATTTAAAAACTTAGTTAGTCTGGGATTAGTTCTTGCCTTTAAAAATAATTTCAAATAGTTTACTGTATCATTATTACACATTATACATTCGGCTCATACATAAAGCTGTTTTTCTTTCAACTGAATCCTGATCCACAGATCGAAGTCATGCATGAAGGAGGGCAAGGGGGTTCGAGTCATGTTCTCATGAGCAATGAAACCGAAGAGTCGCTTTCAAACAGACGCAGGTAAGAACAAGTCTTCTGAGAAAGAGCGTCTTACACAACACAAGATTTTCTGGTAAAATCACGGTAAGGTCAAGTATCTTAAGCACTTGAATTGATTTTTACAGGGATTTAATATTATAGCTAAATTTAAATGTGTCATCAACTTGCATGGCTTTTTTATTGATTCATATTCAATAGTAGTGCTGGGCGGTATGACCAAAAATGTATATCACGGTATT
>NW_015505204.1:661367-661966 GCF_001515645.1 Sinocyclocheilus grahami
TCTCTGTATAAACCTGAAAAAGTTCTGCCTGGATGCAAACTTGTAATTGGTGATATAGTAGAATATCTGATACTTTTTATGTTTTAATAGACTTTTATTTCATGTTTGGTGTAATTTTACAGCTCCCAAACTGAATAGATAAATGTAATAAATTCGCTAAAGATGTTTAAGCGTGAAGAGAACATACCCACTTCTTCCTTTTGATACATTTGGCAGACTACAAAGCATCGTGCATTACAAACATCTATACTCTGTTTGCAAAACAGGAACAGGTACACTCCCACATGCTATTTCTCACTTTACTTACTTCCTGTCTTAGCAAAAAAGCTTTTCTAAAGTGAAGTTCTAATTTTGTTATCTTCCTTTAACACATCCATGACTTGGTCTCTCAGCCTTTGGTCAGAGTATCGTTTTTAAGGAACTCTTTCTCAGGAACATTATTGTAGTAACGGCAGCTTTAATTGGTTTTGATTTTATTGGATAAAAAAAAAATTCTTAATTTTATTCATCCACTTTTAGTTGCTCTTTCTCAATGTTTTTTTAGTTATACCATCCTAGTTACAATATATTGAGTGGATTCCAGTATATTCAAGACTACA
>NW_015505204.1:661988-683804 GCF_001515645.1 Sinocyclocheilus grahami
ATTGCTGGGTTTGTCCATATTTTACCCATCACTGGGTTGTATTTAACCCAGCATTTTTTAGAGTGTATTATTGAAAAAAATGGAAACATCTGTATTAGTGTTTATACACAATAAAAATTAATTAATTAATTAATTAAAAAAGAGTACTGGTTATTTTCCGCCAGGACATTATCTGTTAATTTGACAAACATTTCTGTTTACCCTAGAACACTAAGCAATGAAGTGCAAAATTTAACACCTGTAAAAAATCAATACAGAAAAAAATATTAATACAGTACAATGTGCCCTCTTTGAATGGATTGTTTTTTTTTACATTCCTGTTCTGTTGCGCATTTAAAGGGGTAGTTCACCCAAAAATAAAAATTTTATGTTTATCTGCTTACCCCCAGGGCATCCAAGATGTAGGTGACTTTGTTTCTTCAGTAGAACACAGACTGAGATTTTTAACTCCAGCCGTTGCAGTCTATCAGTCGTATAATGCATGGCAATGGTAACAAAATCTATGAGAGAAAAAAAAACATGCACAGACAAATCCAAATTAAACCCTGCGGCTCGTGACGACACATTAATGTCCTAAGACACGAAACGATCAGTTTGTGCGAGAAACCGAACAGTATTTATATCATATTTTACCTCTAATACACCACTATGTCCAACTGCTTTGAGCACGCGCACGGCATCCGGTGCGTGAGGTGTGTACGCGCTCTGGCGTAGTTTACGTTAATGGGTGTGTTGATATCCAGCGCGTGAGGTGTGTACGCGCTCTGTATAATCACATAATTCAAGATAAGGGGGCAGAAAATGTATATATTTATATAATTTCATACAGTTAATATCACACGAAGAGTGCCGTTTTTTTGTAAACAAAAAAACATTCCAAGTCCCTCTAAGCTGCATTAACATGTGTAAATACATCTAAATGCCACTTCATATGCAACTTCTGCAAAGATTAATTTTGTTTATATTGATTTCATTTGTTTAGTAACAGCCTAAATGTATTATTATTATAATTGACTGATTTAATGTAAGAATTTGACTCAAAAAATGATGCACACTTTTAGAAAAAATGGCTTTATAAAGGTAAAAATGTCCATAAAAGGTAAAAAGCAATTTAAACTTATTGGAAAAGATTAATTTATATCACTGCTGTGAACTGACCACACAGAATATGAAATATATATCAAAAACTTTAGGAGCTGTCCACGGTTGTTCTTATATCAGCACAATAACACACTTAGCAAAATATTGTCTAATTATCTTTATCGATATAAAATTCCAGAAAATATTGAGATATTATTTTTTGTCAATATCGCACACAGGACTGATACAAAATGATTTGCAACGGTCGCTTTGTTACGCCCAGTGTAGACAGCTTCAAGCTGTTGGTTTATTTATGTAGCCTATTTTTTATTTCTTTTTTGGCTAGTAGAAGTTATGAATGGCCGGTAACTTAAAAATTTAGTAGCCAAATTGGCTGGTGAGTGAAAAAGTTCATTTAAATCCCTGCGAGAAACCACCAAAACCTCAACATAATGGAAACTCTTTCAAATGTCAAAAATAACTGAACATTTACCACTAACAGGTCTTTCTCTTTAATCAAAAACCAATTCAACTTCATTTCAAGCACTTCATTTAAACAATTACTCTCCTGATCCAGCATAAAGTAATGCTGGGAACTAAAAAAAATCCCGTTTAGTTTCAGTTTATGAACAAAAATGATGTATTTTCGACACAAATGGATTACTGTAGGTCAACTTTGACTTTTGAAAGGGAAGCTGTGACATACTTTCAGTAATGGTGTTTCTTAAGCTTATAATAATTAAGTAAATTGAATAAGCAGCAAACATAATTTGTGTAGGTTTTCAACCCCACTATACTAATCTGGATAACATACTTTGGTACAGGAGGAGTCAAAGAGAGTCAAGCTGCATTAAAAATAATGGAATTAACACTTTAATTGATTTTAACTCAGAATGATAGTGGGGAAATAAAAACACTGATGGCAATGTCCATTTTTGGCAGTGTTTTCGCATATTGAAGACTCATTCTTCTTATTCTAATTATATCTCAGTGGTGATTCTTATTCTATTCGGTAATAAGATAAAAAATAATGTACATTTTAATAAACCTTTTTTAATAAGGTAAAAAAGTCGTGGCCTAATGGTTAGAGAGTCGGACTCGTAACCCAAGGTTGCGGGTTCGAGTCTCGTACTGGCAGGGATTGTAGGTGGGGGGAGTGAATGTACAAGGCAAGGCACTGAACCCCCAACTGCTCCCCGGGCACCGCAGCAAAAAATGGCTGCCCACTGCTCCGGGTGTGTGTTCACTGCTGTGTGTGTGTGCACTTTGGATGGGATAAATGCAGAGCACTAATTCCGAGTATGGGTCACCATACTTGGCCACATGTCACTTCACGTAATACAGTAATTTCACATTATAGTACCAAGAATAAGATTATTTTGTATACGGTGATGAGATTTGAGGGTTAGTTGTCATGATAATAATGACACAATGCAATAAATCTCAATACGCTTTGATTTATTGTAGCAAAATGTAACTTGTTAAAATCCTTCTTCACAAGTAGCACCATTTTATCATCATTTCATTGAAAGCTTTGAGAGCTTTAAGCAGAAGCATATGACATTTGTAACATGAAAGAAAGTCCACACACTCTCTAATAGCATTCCACAATGAAAAGTCTTCCTTCTTAGTCTGAATACAGTCTTATACCGTTACGATGGTGTAATACAAAGGAACTGAAACTAACAGTACACCAGAAGAGAACCTGACCACAGCTAAATCTCATGAAACATGTCCAAGCCCATTTTACTCCAATGACTATAAAAAATTTTTTTAAAAAAGGATTAAGAAAAAGGCTGTATTGTGGCCATTTTTTCAATTATTATTTTCATGTTGATTAAAAAATATAATAATTAATTAAATGCTAATATTGGTTTTAATATTGGTTTTACTCATATTAAGTATTAATTACATTTTATTATTCATTTTCTCCTTATAATTTTTTAGTTTTGTAATTCTCATTCTCAATTCATGATAATTCTTAGTATTTTTTTATTATGGTGATTAGAATTTGTGGGAAAAATCATAACAGTTTCAAAATCACTATCTATTTTTATTGTATATGTATATCCTATTAATTATTTTTTTTTTGGGGGGGGGGGGGGTTTGGAGTGAAATATGACCTTGACAAGTTTTGTGAGACTCATGTCATGTTCATGTAGATAATATGCATTTGATGCCCGTCATGTTACCATCGCATTCATGCTCTCTCGCCCGACACTGTACATGAAAAAATAAATAAATAAAAATAAAAAAAGCATAAGTGCAAAACAAATGCTTAGGGCGCATAGCTTTTGAACTTTATTGGGAAATGACAAAATATTTAACATTTAAAGCAAAAGTAAACAAAAACAAACAAACAAGCAAAAAAAGCTGAAATACTGCTCGGACTTCATAAAGCTCACAGTGCATCATGTAAAAGCTGCCATGCATGAATACGTGTTTGTAAAGTACGGCTTACAAAGCAGCTTCATTTTCACAGCTGTACAATAGAGTTTCCCGACCAGTCCAGACGAAATACCTTCTACCTGTGGGGCGGTCGCAACCTTCCACAGATACCTGATATCGTCCTCGTGTCCATGAGAGGTGATCATTTTTTCATAGATGCACGGGTGATAGGGCGTTTTCCCCTCACCCGAAAAAAAAACATGTTCCTGAGGAGAGACGCCTACTGCAATGGCACAGATACCCATGAAGACATCATCGATATACATAGAGGCATTCAGAGATAGCGTGGCCTGATAGATTTTGGCTGCCACGTCGCCAGAGACAACGTATCCTGCTCCGGCGGTGTAATCTGGGTAGGACGACCACTGGTACATATCGACAGGCATGTAGTACTTACTGTCCCTGCGCCGAACAGGAGGTGCCCCCCTGTGCACATGGCCGATCCAAAGGTTGCGCACGTTCTGTCTTTTGAGGTCCTGAAGGTAGTGCACCAAATTGGGCAAATGGATGAAGACGTCATCGTCAGCAGACATGAGGAAGTGTGTGTGGACGCAGTTCTCGTGTGTCCAGCGGAACTGAAGCAGCAGTTTCACAGTGAGGTTGTGAAATGTGTCAAGGAAGTTCTGCTGAACCAGGTCACCATGGTTCATGTGCTCCTTGTGCAACTCTTTGTGCATTTTTTTCTGCTGCAAGCTATCAGAGAGCACGTCAGGGTGAACTCCCATTGCAAACACTACTTTTATGGTAACACCCAGCTTGTGTCTTATGTAGGACTCATTGCCCCAAGTGGAGCGTATGGCCTGTCGTCTTCTGAAGTTTCCTGGTGAGGACTTCACAAAGAGGAGAAGCAGCACGTCTTTGTCTTTACAAATGTCCTTGTTGTTTAGCAAATACGGGTAGCTACCAAACCTAGCGGCTTGCTCTGGGCTGATGCTGAGGCTTTTGTGGATGAAATCATAACTGTTGATTAGGTAGCGGTAGGAGTACGACTTCACGTGGCTCACAACGTGGTGGTCCACATGGTCCCAGCAAACCATAAGGACTGACATGACACAGCACATGGAGACAAGCTGTAGAAAATGCCATTTTTTCACCCTTCTGCAATTCATGAACATTCTGCTAGGCTGCGCACGCTCTCGACACCTCTTTCTTGTCAAGTCCAGTAATGCAATCCAGATGTACTGCTCTCAATGATTTTCCAGGAATGGATATACCTGAGTTCCATTGTAGTTATCTCAATGCAGATGGGTTGGCCTACCAGAAGCATTAACCCAAAACATTTTCCGCCTTTTTGAGTCCATTTTTTTTTTTTTACACCTCGCAAAAAACGTTAATTCTTACGTGCTTTCGGAGTGAAGACAATCCACTAAATGGCATTAAAACTGCATTTGTGTTCTGCAAAGAAAGAAGAATGATTATTTCAAAGGGTATAGAGATTATAATCATAATTTAAGAAACACCCTTTATGGCCATTTATGAAGTTAATTCATTGAATTGTCTCTTTGTTGATTATAAACTATATGAAACTGATAACAATAATAGCAAAAATACATTTAATATATATTTATTTTATTATTTTTAAACTGTAAATACTATATATTTACACACACTAACATTAAAAAGTTTGGGGTCAGTAAGAATTATTATTATTATTTATTTTTTTTGAAAGAAGCCTCTTAGATGCTAACCAAGGCTGCATTTATTTGACCAACAATACCGTAAAAATAAAGATTCTACAATATTACGTATTCTATTTTAAATCCTATCATTTATTCCTGATGAAATTTTAAGCAGCCATTACTCCAGTCTTCAGTGTCACTTGAACCTTTAGAAATGATTTCTGATTCTGAATGTTTCAATCCTGTTTTTCCAAGTTTCTTTGATGGATAGAAAATTCAAAAGAACTGCATTTATTTGAACTATTTGAAGTATTTTTGTAACATTGCAGAAATCTTTACTGTCACTTGATTTTTTTAATGCATCCTTTCTAAATAAAAGTATTAATTTCTTAAAAAAAAAAACGTTTAAAATCATGGCAGTCACATATAAGCTATTTGCTTTCAAAACAACAATCTTTTTAAATGCCTATTTACAGCATTTGTTGCAATAGCTCATTCAAAACCTTGACCATGTGGGGGGACTCTGCGAATCGATCTTGTGAATGAAAGCAATCGTCGACTCAGCGCTACGTTGAATAAAAGAAGGCTTTAAACCACCGAACACACTGATCTGCTGAGTGCTGTACAAAACATTCACGACCACGAAAAGATCATTACAGCAGCAAATCTACTCAAAAGGCACGACACAACAACAATGCATGTCATAATATCCCAGGAGCCAGGAGTGCCAGGAGCAGGAGGTATCATCTGACAAACTGGATCACCTATTCACACCAGCTGTCCTTTGCAATTATTATACATTAATGAAGGATTACAAGAAAAGTTATACATAAAAAAAGATTATTAAAGTAGATTTTAATATGTCTCTGCTTTGTGTGCTGTGCTGTACAAATGAAGTTGGTTTCCTTATTTTCATTATCTTGTCATTTTTTGTGAATTTATTCACAAATTTCAATAATGAATTGAAATAATTTTGTGCCATTAAAAAGTATATTTACTCTTCATGACCTGTTCAACTTCTGTTTTTTTTTTTAGCTTTGCCCACTTTATCTCTATGATCACAATCTCTTATGACATTTCATCAGCAAGTATTTCTCAGCTGTATTTACATTGCATTTTAAATGTTATAAAACACACACTAAGTGACTCCTATGAAAAACACCCCAAGCAAAAGTTCACATTTAAATAGCTCAGACAATCATATGATACTTACAGCATGTTTAAAAGAACAGACTGATTTCACCCGAAAAAGGGCTTGGTGGTTTTTTTTGTTGTTTTTTTTCTCTCCGAAAATTGCATTTAATACTCTGACTTACAGTTACTGGGTAAATTTAGCATGAGATCTGTAAGGCTTGCCATACCAATGGAAAGACATTTTGTACTTGGCTTCCAGAAGAAAGATCTGGCAGAAACTCTGTTTAGTCAAAAACTAAGTGAAATACATGACTTACCATCGAGACTGTGGCCCATCCATGATGTAGTAAACGTGTAAAAGTATTTGTTTTTGAACCCTGGACTTCACTCGTATTGTTGCGACTGTTCAGAAAGCAGTAGTGCTAGATGAGCTTCTATTTGAACGGGAGTGTTTCCTTATGGGTGGGAGGAGGGAAAGTACATGCCTTTTTTTAAACATTGGCCAGCTTCATCATGTGAACAAACTGTGAAAAGGGAGCCTTCTCTGACAGAAACATGGAACTTGGGTCATCTGATGCACATAAGCAGGCCACTCCTCAGCACAATAAATGTAATTAATTGGTCTTGGTCTGTGTTAGAGGAGAATTGGTTAAGACAAAATAAGATCAAATAAAATCTGATTTCTGAAGGGTCATCTGAGGTGTTATAGTAGCTCGCATTTTATAGGAAGAACAAAATGTTGAAGACGTTTTGAGTTTTAGTTCCTGAATTGCAACAAACTAGTTGAGATTTTAGCAATGACACAGAAATGAAAACTGAGCTGTCCTTTTTTTGTTAGTGCTAGATGACGTGTCAGTGCTCCAGATTTGCAAAATATGTTAAAGTGTAACAGCCATCATTAGTAGCTTTGTTTATTTTCGGATGTAAAAAGAAGTATTCTACAAACCTTACCTTCCACTATATAGTTGGATGGCTTTATGAGAGTCATGTTCATACTTTCATCTTCACTTTCATGGTCAGCTTTCATCTTAAACGGTGTCTCTCATCACATCAATGTTCTGACCTTAAAATATAGATTTTGTGTTTGTTTTTGCTTTTCTCAACAGCCACATAATGAATGAATTGATTGAGACGGAGAGGCTGTACGTGGAAGAGCTGCAGAGCATTATAGAGGTACATGTATCTTAATTCAACTCAGGAAACAGGAAATGTTGTTGTTGCAAACCATTGCAGTTTAACTGGCACACATTGCAAATGCATGTAGCGTTCAAAATGTTGGGAACAGTAAGATTTATTTTAGAGAAATGAACACATTTACTCATCAATGACGCATTGAATTGATCATTGACAGTAGAGATGTTACAGCAAATTTATATTTCAAATAAATGCCGTTCTTTTGATTTTTTCCCTTTTATTAATCAAAGAATCCTTAAAAAATGCACCACAGTTTCCACAAAACATATTAAGCAGCACAACTGTTTTCAACATTGACAATAATAAGAAATGTTTCTTGAGCAGCAAATCAGCATATTAGAATGATTTCTGAAGGATCATTTGACACTAAAAATTGGAGCAATGGCTGCTGAAAATTCAGCTTTGCATCACGGGATATATATTAAAGTATTTTAAAAACACCTATGTAATAATGTTTGACAAATGTTAAAAACCTAATAAATGACTCGGAATCTCATACAGATCTAATACAAATCACAAATAAAAAATTGTACAAGTAATGTAAATGAATGTCATAAGTGCATCAGATGTAGTTATATCAGTTAGACATCTGTGGTGCAGTGTTGAAATATTTGACTGCGGTTTTGTTGTCATGTTTATTTTTTATGCAGGGATATGCCGCCGCACTGGATGACCCCGAGCTGTTCTACTTGATCCCACCATCTTTGGAAAACAAGAAAGAAGTCCTCTTCGGAAATCTGCCTGAAATCTACGAATTTCACCAGAAGTAAGGAAACGTTTTTTTCGGACACATCTCCAACTTAAGGACATACTATGTGCTTTCTAGCTTGTCAGAACTAATCATTTGCTGGTTCAGTCTGGTAGACCACCTTGGACAAGCAACAAACCACCAGCTGTTCTTACCAGTTTGCACCAGCTAGAAACCAGCTGCCATGTTCCAAAACACTGCTAGCAGCACAAGCTGGATTTTTCCAGAAGGGATTGCACCCTTTTCCAGTATGAGCCAGACCCTCCCCCAATATGCTCCCACATTCCTGACGATGCTCTTGGACAACTGGTTAGACTAGTTTCTTTTCTGATACTTCCATATAGAGGAAACTTCACTCTCACAATTCAAGGAAGTCATCTTAACCACAAAGAGTTTTTTTGAATAGTAAGTGAGAGACACACATTAATGTGTCTGGAATGGGGGTGGGGTTTTGTGGATTGTAGTATTGGATTGTAAAGTCAGTGTCACTAATTATCCATAGGGGTTAGCTGGCCCGTTGTTCGGCTGGCCTTATGCTACCGATTATTCTTGTAGAGTTCATTGTCTCCCACCTGGTATCGGGTTACAGCAAAGTCCAGGATTATGACAATGACAACCCCCCCAAGCAAGTTTGTGTGTATCCCCAAATGCCTTTCCCCAGCACCTGTTTCTACCACATCAGTCAGTCACAGATAAACAACTGCTAATCATTGCTCATCATTCCCAGCTGTAGTTTTGTTTTTGTGCTTTTATGTCAGTAATGAAAGCGTGAGTTCTCAAAGGCTTTTGTGTTTGTTGGTGATATTGGACATTCATTTAGTTATTGATTTGTTTGACAGAGATGAAATATAAACAGGCTTTTCTTAGAAGTCATGCAATGATTCAGTGAAAGGAGAGCGGAGGGATAGTTCACCCAAAACTGAAAATTCTGGCATCATTTATTCAACCTCCTGTCTTTCCTGTATTTTTGTGCAAAATAAAAGGAGAAGTTTAGAAGAATATTAATGCTACTCTTTTTCATATAATGAATGGTGACCAATCATTAGACTTAAAATATTATATGATATTTTATTATTATTATATTTTGTTATTATTATTATTATTATTATATTATACTACTTGTAAGGTGCTTCTTTGTGTAAGGTTTCTTTTTTTGGAGCTTTACAGGCCCTGGTAAAGAGCAATCTCTCTCTCTCTCTCTCTCTCTCTCTCTCTATATATATCTTACATTGAAGAAATAAAACTCTAATGCTTTTGAAAAATGTGAAACACTTTTTCTACCAAGCTCCCTCCTTTCCTTTTCTTTGTGCCATTTCCTTGCCTGTTGTCCTCTCATTCCCTCTAGTTATTTATTTTGTTTCATTTGTTCCATTATGTTTTGACAGAATATTTCTCAAAGAGCTGGAAAATACTGCAGAAAAGCCGGAGTTAGTAGGAACATGTTTTTTGAAGCGGGTGAGTGACATCATGGAGATGTGGTCTGTGAAATACAGTACACCTACAGTATGTGAAATGGGATCCTAACGCTTGTCTCCATCTGCTGTCTAACAGAAAGAAAAGTTACAGATTTATGAGAAATATTGTCAGAATAAACCGCGATCTGAGGCTTTGTGGCGGCAGTGTGGGGACAGTATGTTCTTTCAGGTGAGGCTTATGTACACACACCTATGTATACACAGTGCTTAATTTGTAAATTGCAAGGTGCCGGAACAAAGGCGGGTGACGGATCCGGCATGATTAGAGGAGGGAGAGGTAACGGAGCATTCTCGCAATGGAGGACCAGCTTACTCGATTAACAGCGTGCATCTTCTTACGGTCATGAAAAAATTTTAAAAGTCATGAAATTTTAAAACAGCCATTTCCAGGCCTGGAAAGGTTTTGGAAAACTCATGGATTTTTTTCCTTAAATCTCTGTATAATAGAATTATGTTCAATCTGCTTTCGAGTTTATAATGAGGGAAATACCTGCAAACATATTCAATAGAGCATGTAGGTTAGATGAGTAAATAAATCCACACATACTATCAGATTAAATCAGTCATTTGAAAACAGCGTGAGTGATTCAGCTGTATCTCATCTTCTCTCACTCTCAAAGCGGCTTCACAACAGCGCATCTCGTCTGCACTACTGCACGCTGCGATACAAGACTTTTGCTCGGGTTTCGGGACAGTCGATAGAATTGTCACTTGCCTAATCGAGTCATTGTTGCATCGTCACAAAACTATATCAAGAAACAGTTATTATTATTGTCAAAACAGTTGTGATGCATAATATATGTGCAAAACAGTGATGCTTTTTTTAGGGTTCTTTGATGAATACAAAAGTTCAAAAGAACAGCATTTATTTGAAATAGAAATCAAATGTTCTTTTAAACAATATAAATTGTCACTTTTGATCAGTCCTGGCTAAATAAAAGTAAATTCTTCTAAGAAAAATTATTTATTGAGCCCACTTTTTTATTAAACGGTAGTCTAACTTTCTGTATGTGAAAATTTCACTTCCCTAATGATTTTTATTTTTGATGTAGGAGTGTCAGAAAAGGTTGGACCACAAGCTTTCATTAGATGCATATCTGCTAAAGCCTGTGCAGAGAATCACTAAGTACCAACTGATGTTAAAGGTAAGTCTTTTCCCATCTTTTTTCTAGTTTGTTGTATATGTTTGTTTGTATATCAACGTGGCGACCGCTCAGATTACTTTTATTGATCTTAAATTACGCTAATATACTACTCCTGAACTTTCACTCATTTTACATTTAAAATAAGACAGTATTTAATACTTTTATGAAGCTATTTTCCTTCTGGGAACCACACAACCTGCAATACTGGATTGGGAACATTTGAGTTTTGATACCTATCTTTTAATTTAACCCTAATTGAACCGGTTTTTATTTTCACACACATTCTACTCATTTTACAGGAGATGCTGAAGTGCAGTAAGAACTCAGAGGGCACTGCTGAGCTGGAGGAAGCTCTGGCCACAATGCTGGACATCATCAAATCAGTCAATGACTCCATGCATCAGATCGCCATTACGGGTTTTGAGGTTCATAAGGTTACATTATGTTTATCGCAGTAATTTTTATGTTGAACAAATACGGTATGTGAAGGTCAATATTTTGCATGTTGTGAACCTGCTTTTGTGTGTGTGCTAATTTAAGTCTTACTGTACGTGTGATTTCAGGGCAATCTGAATGATTTGGGAAAACTGCTCATGCAGGGGTCGTTTAATGTTTGGACAGACCATAAGAAAGGTCACAGTAAAGTGAAGGACTTGGCGCGCTTCAAACCCATGCAGAGACATCTATTCCTCTACCACAAAATGCTTTTGTTCTGCAAGAAACGAGAGGAGACATCTGATGGTCATGAGAAATCCCCTTCCTACAGTTTCAAGCACTCATTAAAGGTGGGAAGGACCCTGTCACTGACTGTCAGATGAAGTTATGAAAGTAATGAATTGGTTGATGTCTGGCTGTACAGAATGAGCTTCATGTCTACACTGAAGGCACACTGAACGCTGAACAATGTAGCAACTTCCTATTTGCTTTAAGTTCTCATTTATTTTCAGAGCAAATATTAAACATCTTTTTCTGTTTATTGTGGCAGTATACATGGATTCAAAAAGAGAGATGTGTGTGTGTGTGCGCGCATATATGCATATATATATATATATATATATATATATATTATATATAGGATCTACTAAACAAAATTACTATCCCTGTGGCTGTAGAAATATATATATATATATATATATATAGCCATGACTTCCCAATACAGCCATCATTTCCATCTAAGTAATTATTTTTAGTGTATCAAAATGATTAATAGCAAATTTTGTGTGGGACAAGCTAAAAACACATTTTAAATCATATTACATTTGATCAGGTGAGAAACTGATCAGTGGTGTGTTTTTCCCCCTAGATGAGCTCGGTGGGAATCACAGAAAATGTCAAGGGAGACATCAAGAAGTTTGAAATCTGGTACAATGGCAGGGAGGAAGTTTACATCGTTCAGGTACAGCTCAATGTCACAAGACACACAATTGTTTTTTATTAACATAATAAATAATTTTGAGTATACAAAGTGGGGTCCAAACAGTTTGTGACCATGCAAAAATGTTTCTGTTGACCAAATGTTGGTCAACTGTTGAGTCCGTTATTGTATTGTATGCTGTTGTGAAAGTTCCTGTGCATTTTATAGGTGCCCTGTCAGCCTTTATCATTTTATCTAATTGATATTGTTTTTGGGAAGTACCATGTTGTTCCGTATATTGGCCATGAGAGGGAACTTGGCAACAGTGCTCCAAAACTGAAAGGTTCCCATTGTTATAACATGTCCTGAATTCTCTGTCAGGCCCCTTCGATGGAAGTGAAGAACACGTGGGTGTCAGAGATCCGCAAAGTCTTAACAAGCCAGCTGGAAGCCTGCCGAGGTATTTCTGGGCAAACCTCCCCTTCACGTGGTCTCAGTCTAATAAAAAACTTTGTCTAACTTGTTACAAGCTACCCTGAAGAAAACTTTATTTGCCATGTAAAGCCATAATTACTTGTGAACTCCCAATGACAACCTGAAACAACCTCACCTTCTTAACTTTTTTTGCATAAAAAAAGACTGTTTACACAGTTCTTCTCAGTGCTTGGAAACCCCTAAAGAAAGAATTTGGCTGTTGTGAGTGAGATAGAGATAACATGATGTTATCTAAAGTTTTTAGTTTTCATGGTTGCTTAGTAGGGCTGCACAATTAATCGAGTTTCTAATCGCAATTACAATTATGGAGTCCACTTATGTTATTCTGCACGCTTAAAGGGATCATATGATGCTATTTTAAAGATAATTATTTTGTGTATTTGGTGTAACAGAATATGTTGGCATGCTTTAATGTTCAAAAAACATAATTCAAATACTGTACATTATTGTAGGTCCTCTATGCCCCGCCTCTCTCAAACACGTTGTTTTCAACAAAGCCCCCTCCTTTGACAAGCGCAGTCTGCTCTGATTGGCCAGCTGACCCAGTGCATTGTGATTGGCCGAACACCACAAGCACGCGTCGCAAATGTAACGCCCCTTACCATAATCGCAGCTTCAGCTTTCAAAGTAAATATCAAGACAGTTAATAATGTCGTTAGTTTTACCATCAGTTCAAGCCCGAAAGGGCAACAGAGTCGCGTGACAGACACAGTGATGATGCAGTCCACAAGCCTCTGACGTGCTATGATTTCTGACAGGCAGTTCACTCTCCTGTGATGTGACCCTGTTCCCCTCACACACACACACAACGCGTTACTCTGCGCTGAACTAAACTCCGCATTTGAACAATCAATAGCAAATACTTAAACTAATAACAAAACATACTTACAGTCGCTGATTCAGAAGCACCAGATTGTCATAGCAAAGTCGGAATCGACTTTTTTTTTTTTTTTTAGAAATAGCTTTTGTGCACAGCCAGCCTTGTACTCTTCTAGGTTCAAAAAACTGTCGTCCATAAAATGCGTTGCACAAATTCGAACATCTGGGTTGTGCTGTTCTGTTGTAAATAAATCTTAACCAATGATTCCTAATTGCATCTACTTCCGGAAGGCCAAATAAAGTGCTTTTGCTTTCGTACTGAATCACACAGCGTCTCCCTGGCATGGCTGCATCAACACTGCTGCTGTTCCTGAAACCACACCTTCTTTCTTTGCGTGCACATCTGGGTGGCATTATGCTAATATTTCCACATAGTGACGTAGATATGTGGGGGCGTGCTAGAACGAGCCGTTTTAGGGGGGCGTGGCTGACTCTTAACTTTTATAAAGAATATCTCTTTGGATTTGAGACTTTAGTCTTTGCAACTTTACAGATCTTCTTTATGCACCAAGAGAAAGGAAAACTTGAAATCGCATCATATGACCCCTTTAAGATATGTTTTTTTTCTTTCTACATGTTATCTTAAGGGTTTTTCCATAGTTTTAGTTTTAGTATAACATTATAATACCATTCATATTTTTTTGTTTGTTTGTTTATAATTTAAAGAAGAAACCAGTCCGATGTATATTTGACATTTGAGGCTTAATACTATAGAAAAGCACTAAAGGTTTTTCAGTTAGTGTTTTCAGCTTGTTTATTTTCATATAAAAATACGGCATGCAGTTGCATCAAACAATGGTATAAACATCATTTAATGTAAATTGTGATCATCGTAATTAATAATCGCAATTACAATTTCAAGGGAATAATCGACAATTATGATTTTTGTCATCATCGTGCAGCCCTATTGCTTAGTAAAGGTACTGAAATCAACATCCAAAACCAAACAAATCCTTGAGGTGTTTTGTGTGCTGTGTGAATATAGTATGTGAACACTGAATGACCCCTGTATGACCTTTCTCTCTCTCTCACGGCATAGAAGCCAGTCAACTCCATCAGAAGATTACAGAGAACATCTACCATGCTCCCATGAGGTATTTTATAGACATTTTTAATTTTGCTCTTATCTAACTGGCCCCAGTGTGGTGTTTATTGTATGTACTGTAAAGTTAACTTCCCTTAAGTTTACACCGGTGTCTCAGTTGGGTAACCATGGGTGTAGTTCTTCACATTAATGTTTGACAGCCAGAAAGTTTGTTTTGTAATTTTAATGAGTATATCTTTTTGCTTTAGTACCGTTGTTTTACTTCCTCCTCCCTCCAAAAATGTATTTATTCAGTTGCATCTAATAACAAACCAAATTACTCTTTGTTTGTAGATGCAAACGTATATTTACTTATGGTGGATATAATAGAGTGACTCACACTTCTGACTAACGCTGTACAGTACTAAGGACATTATCTGTTTTATTCAGATTTAAGTCTTTCTGTAAACCAAACATCAAAAGATTGGGGTCTGTAAGATTTTTAAAATGTTTTTAGACAAAATGTTTTATTCTATTTTCATATGTTTTAAAATGTAATTTATTCCTGTGATGGCAAAACTGAATTTTCTCTAGTCTTCAGTGTCACATGATCCTACAGAAATCATTTAAATATACAGATTTGGTGCTCAAGAAACAATTCTTATTATTATTAATGTTGAAAAAAGTTGTGGTGCTTCATATTTTTGTGGAATCTGTCATTAATTTTTTTCAGGATTCATTGATGAATACAAAGTTCACAAGAGAAGCATTTATTTGCAATATAATTTTTGGGAGTCTTTACTGTAACTCTTGATCAATTGAATGCATCCATGCTGAATGAAAGTGTTAATTTACTTAAAAAAGAAAATAAAAAAACTTACTGAACCCAAACTTGTGAACAATAGTGTATACAGTGGGGAAAAAAAGTATTTAGTCAGCCACCAATTGTGCAAGTTCTCCCACTTAAAAAGATGAGAGAGGCCTGTAATTTTTATCATAGGTATACCTCAACTATGAGAGACAAAATGAGAAAAAAAATCCAGAAAATCACATTGTAGGATTTTTAAAGAATTTATTTGCAAATTATGGTGGAAAATAAGTATTTGGTCAATAACAAAATTTCATCTCAATACTTTGTTATATACCCTTTGTTGGCAATGACAGAGGTCAAAAGTTTTCTGTAAGTCTTCACAAGGTTGTAGTTTTTTTATAGTTTTAAATGCAACGTTTTGGTGAATTAATTTGATTGATAATTGAAATACTTCAGGGGCCACTGCATGCATACGCATATTTTTGTGCCATCTGCATCTATTTTTTTTACCATTGTGTTCTGCTGACTTTGCTTTTATTGACAGAAATATGCGCAAAACAGCTCTCCGGCAGTCTGACTCTTCCAGTCCAGAAACTGGCTACAGGCGTAGTGATACAGGCCCAAATATGCGTCATAAACGAGGTGAGAGCCCTTATAAATCTAGTATAAAACCTACCGTTTCTCCAACCAAACAATCAGAAGTATTCGCCCTTCAGAGCCTGCAGTGGTCAACAAGCACTCCGGATTTACGGGCATTTGTATGAGTGTTGTCTCTCTTCCTCTCTCCTACTTTTTAACTATTTAGTGCATTTTCCTTAATTAGGCCATTATCTCTAATCTATGCTGTAATGGCTGTAAAATTGCCAACGGATAATTGGTTACTGGAAAGCACTTCAAAGCCTCATCCCCCTTGGCAAGATATTTTGCAGGGCCGGATTTACGCATAGGCATTCTAGGCACGTGCCTATGCTTGCTCGTCCAGGGGGGGGCCCAAACACAATGAAGAGATATATAATACTTTTGTTATACTATGGGATATCTACAACAGTAAAAGAACCAAAACCCCAGAAGACGTTGAGCAAATAAATATAACAAACAATAGGGTAAAAATGACAAACTATTTCCATGTCTTCAACCATTTTTATTTACGAAAATCACAATTTCTTTCTCCTGTTCTCTCTCACACGCGCACACACAGTACAGACACGCACTCGTGCACACACGCGGAGACACGGACAGAAACTTCATGTCAGAGCTGCCACTGCCCCACGAATTTATCCATAAAATAGTTTCGCATGACATTTCTCAGTAGCGAGGTTCTTGAAGCAGTTCAACTTAAAGATTCGCTATTAGTAGACACTGCTGCTGAATACTGCTGAGAGATGCACAGACGCAAGTATTCACACGCGCTTAATCTCTCTCTCTCTCTCCCTCCCTCTCCCTCTTTCGCTCTCTCCCTCTAATAACTGCGTTAGGCTGCATTAATAACTGTTTTAGCCTGCATATCAGTGGCTCAAGCCTCTGTTACTAGCTCTAAAATTACGTTTTGGAATTTGCAACGGAAGGTTTGGGATGAGGTGCGTAAAAATTGGCTAGTTCAACACACACGAGGACAGAAACATGTCAAATGTCCTAAAATAAATCATCTGAACAATGTCTTGAGGTGCTGGTTGCATAGGCCGTTAAAATTATTAGAGAAATAATGCACTCCCGAAGTGGTTATGTGGCCACGTCGCCGCACCTATTAATGGAATGGTCTTTCTGAGTTCTCAAACAAATTAAGAACTACATTCGATTTTTATTGATTAAACGCAAGCGCTTATTGCGATAGAAAACACTGTAACGGTTTCCACTGATTAAGAAATATTTTTGTTTGCTTGGGTGGTCATATTAGGCCTATTATATTAATAGGGAAGGGGGGCCCAAAAATTAGTTTTGCCTATATCACAAAAAGAGATAAATCCGGCCCTGGTATTTTGCGATGAAGCTCAGTTATAATGCTGAATGTATTGAGTCCTCTGTCGTGTCGGTTGGTCTGACTTGGACTGCTCTTGTGTACTTCATCGTGTGCTGGCGTCTGGAGAGGTTTTTTGGGGTAAATATCGCTCGGTTTGGTCTTACCGTCCTGTCAGGTTGCAGATTTTAAGTGAGTAAAGGATTGTGACGGGTGTTTAGTTCCTCTGAGGATAGAAGTCCTCTGTATGCTGACCCAGCCAAACCCAGCCTCGAGGCAGAGGATTACAAGTCTCTGACCTGGGCTGGAGATGTTTTACACTCAAAAACATATCTCACCTTAGTCTTTGATGACTCTTAAATATCTCTTATGTTATAGATTGCTATTACCCGATGCTTTTTTTCCCCCAAAAGCTGCTGCTGACGCAGTATACAGAGTATAATATAATGCAGATATTATACAATTTATTCACACAAATGAAATGAACATGAAATATTTATTTACTTAATTTCTAAGAAATTCCAATTATTTAAAAAATATATTATCTGTAATATTTCTCAATATTCTACACAATATCTGCTCAAAAGTTTGACTTATCTATGGTAATTTATGCTGTAGACATAAATAACAATTTATATGCTATTCTTAAAATCTTCAAAAGATACACTACCTTTAAAAAATTTGTTTTTTAAAGATTTGTTTTAAATATTAAAAGTTAGTTAAAAAAATTAAGTTAAGTTTAGTTTTCTATTTTAGAATATTTTAAAATGTAATTTATTCCTGTGATGCAAAGCTGAATTTTCAGCATCATTACTCCTGCCTTCAGTGTCACATGATCCTTCAAAATCATTCTAATAGGTTGATTATTATTATTATCAATGTTCTTATTATTATCAAGCGAACAATTGTGCTGCTTAATATTTTTGTGGAAACCATGATACATTTTTTAAAGATTGTTTGATGTATATAAAGTTCAAAATAACAGCATTTATTTGTAATAAAAAACCTTGGTAGCATAATAAATGTCTTTATTGTTACTTTTGATCAATTTAATGCATCCTTGCTGAATATAAGTGTTAATTTTTTTTTTTTAAATGATAAAAATAAATCTTATTAACCCAAACTTTTGAAGAGTCATATATGTGGTTTATTTTGGCCAAAATACTGGTTTAGCCATGAAACGTCAGCTATTTAAATGTCTCCTCAGTCTAGTGCATTTATCACCTCTGATTTATTTTAAGCCAAGTTTGATCGTTCAGTCAAACCTCCAGGAATTGTTTTTTTCCCCCTAAAATATCTAAAAAATGCATCTTCTACTGTATGTTTTTGTACAGTATGATGTGACTTATATATGTATAACAAGATCCTGAGACCTGTTTTGTTTCCAAGAAGGTCTAATATCTGGACATATCTAATATCTGGAAAGTTATCACTTATCCATGGTGTGCCGCATAGAATTGATAGGTAAATAAACGTTTTTTTTGGCAGGTAATTAAAAAAGTTTGCTTTTCTACTGTATTGGGAAACATAACACCCGATATCACTTGAATGGGTTAATACAACAAAAGCAGCATATATGTGCCGCTCCATCACAGACAAAACGATTATTTTTTATGACAGATCCTTGATCTCTTTTCCCTGCTGTTCACCTCACCCTCCACACTTTTCTACCTGCTGCTTTAACTGCAGTCCTGTCCTCCTCTCCTCTTATAGCTGACGCATCAGCCAGCCTCGGCTCAGAGCGATATGCTCTCGCTAGAAAGCGCTTCACCTTACAGGGCCTGTCAAACCGCAGGTCTCTCCCCGCAGGTAACGGCACGGCATCATGTCTTGTCTCTATTTGGCCTCATCCATCATCTCATCCTGGTGTGTGCCTGTTGTCCCTGTTGTTAAAATTCATTGTCATCACTCTCTGTCAGTCGCCTCCGAGATCACTTATGCCTTTTTTCCAATGTGTGTGACTTCTGAAAGGAACGCAGCAACCTCAAGAGCTTTGTCATCATCACAGAACATTTGAATTCTCAGAGGAATCTGAATTGTGTGCAAAGCAGGTCAGCTTCCCCTGAAGACAACAGAAGAACTGAGATACTTCAAGCTCAAGCAGACGTCACAGTGTAGTGTTACACTGAGCTTACACTATTCTCTTGACATTTTCAAAACAGTATTGGCATTTTGAGTAGGATGTTCACTTAGTCCATAGGTGCCATTGACTTGAATTGCCTAAAGGCCAAAGTGAGGCTTACAAATGTGTTTCATTGTTTTGGCAAAATGTTAAAAGTTTAAGTCTGTCTGTCTGTTTGTCTATCTAGCTAGCTATATTAAGCCGCTTTTCCACCGAAATTACCTGGAACTATTTGTCCCAGGAACTTTTTTCCCCCCAGACCTGTTGCTGTCTGCATTTCCATCGTGGTCTAAAGTACCGAGAAGATTAGGCAAATAGTCTTGTGACGTAGGTCTGCGCGCATTTCTCAATACCAAGTACGCAAAGTTTGGACTTGCATCCTCGGTACTTCAGACTTTGCGAGTTAGACTCAGTGTGAACTCCCGCGGACGGGACGACGCAAGTCCGGTAATTCTGCAAACAGCAGTGTACTTGATAACATCAGTCAGCTCGCCTTGGCTACTGCAATTTTCCTCACTGTATTTACAATAAGACGAAATATGAAATCAAACACCACTGCCTCTTTTCATTTTCATTTAAACATATAATAGCCGCAGAAATGTAGTTCAGGGAACGTACATACATTACAATGAAACTAAATATTATATCAAACAGTATTGCCTCTTTTCTTTTTTATATATTAATAGATTAATAGAATAAAGACCAAAGATGACCTATTAGATTTACCCAAAACGAATTATATCTCATGTTTAACCACTACAGAGACATCAGAGCCAGCGGCAAATGTCAGAAGGACTAGCCGAGTTGAGGCTGCTCTCGTCGGGAAACAGAAGCACTGAGGCAGCTCACGTCTCCAAAATCGGCAAAGCACATTTTCAAATAGGCGCTGTTTTTATAAATAAACTGCAGATTTGAGTTACTACATTCTCACCTGAAATACTTTTAAAATGCCAATTCATGACATAATAACAGTACTGTCAGGACCACTATCGTCAAAATAGATACTTAGCATGAAGTTTGGTTTGACAGTATGGTTCTGTTCTGGGCAAAAACCTCCCTGCCTATCCATGCAGCCTGTCATGAATGAGCAGGAAGAGCAGCAATAATAACCCCTCTAGGGTTAACAGAACAGAACAAGACAGATATCATTAATGTACTTAATGATATTTAAGTGTAACACTTTATTCAAGATAAGGGAGTCTGATTAGCAAGGAATATTAGAAAGCCAAGTCCTGACTGTGGCGAAAGGAGGCACTGGGGATGGAGGAGGGTAATTTGCTCCGGAGCAAGCTGAAAAGCTGCTGAATAATATTGAATAGAGCTTATATAGGAATGCTGCGATAGGTGTCGTATTCCTATAGGTAGATGTGATCAGCTGAGAATCAGCTGATGCAAGCTTGACTCACGTGACCTGCCAGAACTAACGCTAACGCTTAATTAATATTTAAAAAAAATTATGCGAATATATGGTGGTTGAAATACAATACTGCGTGATCTCAACCAATCAGCATGCTCAGCGCCTAAGTCCCGCCCCCGAAAGTTCTGGACCTTTGGAAAAATACTACCTCGCGAGCAGGGACTTTCTGAGGGGCTTTATTTAGATCCTGATTCCTGCAGTGGAAACACATCGAATTCCGCCCAATGTCCCTAGTTCCTGCGGTGGAAACGGTGCTTTAGATGGCCTACTATCATCACTTTATTTTGGTAGAAAGTAGAGCGAGAGATCAATAGGAAAGACAGTATTGAGAAATGGCACGAGGCTCGAACTCTACCACACATGTGAGAACCATTGCTAAACATAGCTAACTTTAATCCACCTCAAATAGGTTTTCTTCGCATATATCATCCTGTCTCTCATTTCACCACTTCATCCTGTTTTCTCTTAAATCAGACTAACTACTAACTCACCCCCTCCTTTCACTTCAGAACCCACGCCTAAGGAGACAGAGGTTACACGCCGCTTTTCTTTAGCCTCAACTGTCAGCTCCGCCTCTGCACCGCGCACTAAAGGTACAACAACTGCTTGTGGTTTTATTTGGGGTCAGGGTCAGAAGAGTTTCCACCCACCCACACTGCAAGCGATGCAGCAAACTAGAGCACTACCATTGTAATGTTAGAGTGCAATGCTTGCCTATTCTAGTTTGCATGCTACATTGTTAGTATGCAGCTTTAAATCATTTTGATAAAACCTGTTCTGTAGTCATAACGATAGCAAAATGTTCAAACAGTCTTTGATACCAGTTCATCATTTTTAATATTCATATATATATATATATATATATATATATATATATATATATATATATATATATATATATATATATATATATATAT
>NW_015505204.1:684156-702500 GCF_001515645.1 Sinocyclocheilus grahami
GGAGCACAGAGACAAAGATGATTCAATAAGCATTTAATAATAATCCAAGATGATGAAGATTCAATAGACACACAGGGAAACAAAACGACAATAGCTGACTACAAACTGAACTGAAAGGGAAACTAAAGTACACTGACCAAATGAGGATGATTAACAAGACACAGGTGAACTAACTAATGAAATCAAGGGGACACAGAAACTAGGTCAATGACCAAAAGCAAGGTGGGAGAACAGGGAAACACAGAAAACAAGGTCGATACTGTGACCATATATATATATGTGGGCTTGAATTTCGGCGCGGGATTGCGTACAATTCTACTGATTCCCACAGTTTTCGCGCTTGTAATGCGGGAAATTCCCACAAATATTTGAGCGTGAAAGACGCTCGGGACAGATGACAGAATGTATCATTTGCACATGCTTTTGAGTCTTACAATTTTAAACATTCAAGTGATCAATTCAGTACTTGCACGCTCTCTGTGAGACCACTTTCTGAGAGCTCACACCCAAAGCACACGTACATAGAGCCGCATCTGAGAGCGCGCGACTACAGAATGAAGTTGTGTTGCGCCTATTGCTCGTAAACAGCCAAATACTTACAAAATTATGTCAAAATGCCCGTCTTGATGAGTATTCACGTAAACAGTCGATTTATATAAAACATTGTCGTATATAGGATATTAAGTGAATGCAAACAATTGAGAAACAAAACTTATGTGTAACAGATCCGTGCAGTCTTAAAGAGACAGCAACCTAAATAAACCTGCTGCTGTCTGTCATTAATGTTTATTTATACATTGAAGACTAACCAGTGTTATTTAAAAGTTAAATAGATTATTCTGTTTCTGTGATATTTCTGTACCTGAATATCACTGTTATACCTACCTGAAAAACGAATTTTAGTTATATCTTGTTAATGTATTTGTTTGTGCCTTTGGTTGTCATTTATTAATTCTTATTTTATTTCTGACTGTTTGCTTGTCTTTTTTAGTTCAAATAAATTCAATTCAGAGTTTGAAATCAAAGTTCTTTTTAAGTATCTTTCTCACAATATAAATATGAATCAACAACATTATAAATTGTAAAACACAAATACACTGGGTGACAAAACATTTAGGTTGGATGATTGTAGGTTAAATATATGTCTACAAAAATACTCTAACTCGCCCTCAAAAAAAAAATCCCCCCCATAAGAGCCACCTAAAGGGGGAATTCCTCCCCATTTTCCAAAACGAAATTCAGACCCTGCTTTCTCCATACCATCTCTTTCTCTAAGACCATCTCTGGTTTGTCATTTTAGAATTTTGCTTGGGAAATCTTCTTTTGTTAGACTCTGAGATATTTTTTTAATTAAATGGTGCCAGTATGGCTCAAAATTGTCGCATTCATTTATGTGATTGATGTGTGTTTTCTCTCAGGATGAGGAGAATAAGATCTGTCCAGAGAAACTGGAGGAAGCCAAACTGAAGTCCAAATACCCTCACTTGGGTAATAAGCCTGGAGGATCCGATCTGCTCAGAAAAAGACTGCAGAAGGGGGTGAGATTCATTCAATGCTCTCTTTCTGCCCACATTGGTAGGGTCAATAACTGTGTTATAAGAGGAGATCCAGATCACAGGGCTTTGGTGGTTTTACACAGGCAGTAGAACATCACAGCATCATGTGACTGAGTCATGAGCCACAGATGACATGTGCACTGCAATATGTGTTACAGAGACAAGTTCTGGTCAGTTTATATATATATATAATATAATATAATATAATATAATATATATACAGGGCTGTACAGTGCAACATATATGCTGAACACAAAAGAAGATATTTTGAAGAATGTGGATAATCAAACCCAAAAGTAGGAAACAAATACTATGGAAGTCACTCTGGACCAACAACTGTTTGGTTACCCACATTCTTCAAAATAATTTTTATGTTCAACAGAATAAATAAACTAATTCAGGTTTAAAACAACTTGAGAGTGAGTAAATGATAAAATAAAAATATAAAACACTATGACAGAATTGACAGACAGATGACAGATTTTTCATTTTTGGGTAAACTATCCCTCTAATATTAATAAAAAACCCCCAGAGAAAATCACTCACTGCTCATGACTGATGAAGTTTAATACTGTTGCTTAAAAAATATAAGTGATGTATATAGTGTATATAGTGTTTTATTTTAATATTTAATATTACTGCTAAATACTGTACCTGAAAAATAAAGCACTGTTTGTTTTATTTGCATAGTATGTGTTTTTGTAATGTATATATTTTGTTCTTTCAGACATTCAGAAGTAGCCGTCTGTCACTCCAAATTTAGTCAGTATTGGGCTCTATCGATACTACCGATACTATATGTCCTGCTCTACAGGGGACTGGGTGTGCCTGTCCCGCTTATTCAAAAGCTGAGCACTCTGGCAACCTGATGTCCCAACTCTCTGGCCCACCCTGAAAGTCCAGTGGGCTTTTTACTCAGAGACTGGCATTGTTCAATTTTTTCATATTTTACTATGAACCTTTGACATCTCAAGCTTCTTCATTACAGCTCGTATGAAATGTTTGAAATGCATAGAATCAAACTGTGCACTTCACAGCAAATTAATCCCCTAAAAACATGAAGGGACAGCTGCAATGAATAATAAATACTGACTCTTGATAAGCTGACATTTGGGATGTGTTGTGACATTTAGCAGTGTAGCCCCGCTGCGCAGCTCTGGTAATGTGAAGGAGAATTTAGATGAACATGAGCCTTGTTTCTCGTCGCCCCATTATTCTCTTTTATTGTAATGAAAGCGTTGCAACTGCAGAGGAATAATGATTGATTATTGTGATAATTAATCTTTGATGGATCGGTTGAGAGATTGTGATAGATGAGCTGGACTTCTTTTCTAACAGGAACGCATGTTTGTGCTTAGTTCCTCTCTCCTCTAGCCTTAAGAGCAAGAGGCATCAGGTCAAGAGCGACCCTACACCATTTGGCTATGAAGGTACCACATGGACTGCACAGCATGTTGCATGTTTAACATAATGCTAGATGTTTGTGGGTTTGTTTTTATTCATTTATTGTTTATAGTAAGTGGCCAGATGGTTTTTATTCAAAGCGACTGGACACTGTTTGCTAGGACAAATTTTCTGGAACAATTTGGAGTTAAGGGTACCATGCAAGTTTGTGATCTTACAAAATTAATTTGTATTATTTTATTAATAATAAATTAATATTTATTTTTACATGCATTTATTTAGCTTGTAAAAATATATTACTAATATTACTTATTAATAATAAATATTTTTATTATTTTTTATCCATTGCCAGGTCTCAACACAAAATATAAAGTTAAAACAATTATTATGAAAAATGTAATATTACAATTTTTACTTGCATTTTTTTAGTGAGAGTGTTTATCTTTTTATAAATTGTATTATTGTTGTTGTTGCTATTAGCGTTGTTGTTATTAATTTAAAAGTATATTTTCACATTTATTAATATTTATTTCTGAAATTATTATGTAAATATTACTTTTCCTTATTTAATTGTTTATATCCATATCAGTGCTCAACACAAAAACGATCATTGATATTGTTGTTATTATTATTCAAAATTATTTTCATAAATACTTTTAAGCACATTTTAGATGCATTTTTTACATTAATTTATTTTTACTTTTAAAATATTTTAATTTTTTCTTTCAATGAAGAAAACTGCATTAGATAAATTAAAATAGATTTAAATTCTACAGTTATTATAATTATTATAGTATATACTTATTATAATAAATTGGCATACATGGCCATATATTACTGATTTGTAATTTCCAACCCGTTCTAACAGATGCTACCAAGACTATACCAAGAATTTCGAAAAAGCCTCGTGTTTAGTTGAGCCTGCATTGATCTTAACCATCAGGCTACCAGAATTCATTTGATGCTTGTTTTGTCTATCTGTTCTGATTTCGGAATGTGTTGCTTGCGCTGCGGTGTTGTTTTGGTGGGTTTCAGTTCATAGCAAACGTGTATCATCCTCCAAATCTATCATATTTCCTTCCCCTCTCTGCCTTCTGAATTTGAGCTGTGCGTTGTTTTATCATGCTCTCTCTTGTTCAGATAAGATTGTGTGTAGTTTTCTGTTGATGCGAGTGACTTTCTGTGGTCATTTTCCCTTTTTTTTGGCAGTTGACTGTTACTGATTCATGCATGCTAATGTGAGGTTCCGTTTCACCTGCACTGCTAGCACTAAAGAGGTCATGTTTGATAAGACAGTGAATTTCCTCACAGACACCATGCGAGGTGCACTTCCCGCTGAGAGCAAAAGTAAAGGTAGTGCCGGTACCAAGCCCGCTGTGCCGAGGTCTGCGTCTCAACCAGGTAATCATGTGAAAAGAGGCAGTGATATGCCAATCATATTGGGTTCTCTCGGGTGTTTTCATCTATTTTCATTCCTCATTCGATGCCTGACGGTGACAGAATCCGTCAGAGTTATTTACATTGACTGCTTCAAAATCTTGTCTTCCTTTCGCAGAAGATTTTTCTGACAAAGGAGCACTAGACTATTCCATGAGCATCGTCGCTCATAAGGTTTTTGGTGAATGATGCTAGCTCGTGTGTACTGTTTTCCAGGATGGAGTCAACGGCGTCTGCCATCAATGGACGCTGAGGATTTTGAGACCATTCCATCAAGTGCAGAAGAACTCTCCATTTCCTCAGATGGAGAGGATGAAGGACAAAACAAAAACGTGTGTGTCTGGCTCTACAACATCTTCATTTACTTTCTGTCAGCATATCTCATTCGTTTCTTTGCATATTTGTATTGAGGGACAAAAAAAGTCAAATATTCCTTAAAGGGATAGTTCACCCCGAAATGAGAATCCTGTCGTTATTTACACTCTCATGTCATCCCAAACTATGTCTTTCTTTCTTCCATGGAATGCTAAATAATAATTCTGATTATTATTTATACCTTTACATTTAAAAAATTTAATGTTACCCTTTTTGTTTTACATTTTATTTAATATGTATTTTAAAAATATTTTTAATTATTTATTTTTCACACACATGAAATATTTTCATAGGCAATTAAGTTTTCTTTTACGAAGATTTTTCAAGAATACCAATAGTTTGAAATGTTACAGTTTAAACGATTTGTTAAAATATTTAGCACAATTTTGAACGGTCCAATGTTGTTTGAACCTCTTTCAAAATATATTAGTTTTCAAAATATCAACCACAGAAGAAAGAGAGAAAGAAGAGGTTTGGAACCACATGAGGTTGAATAAATGATGACACAATTTTCACTTTTGATTAATATGTCCCTTTCAGGTGAGAAACTAACACTGAGAGATTTGGCAGAATTTTAAGGGAGCTCAGATAAAAGACAGGGTCTAGCATGTTTCACAATTAACGCAGAAAGGAAGTCAGATTATCTTGGGCTATTAAGCACCCAGAGGAGTTTCTTTGTTTAATCCTTCTGCTTGATGCATGAGGAGAGGAGATCTGCTTCAGTACGGAGGCTTAATAACAGCTACACAGCTCAAAGTCTGTCAGAACCTCTTTAGAAGTGGCCAGACTGGGGAATTAAACATCACATACATGATTCCTACCACCAGAGGGCATCCTTGAATACACAACAGATAAGATTTCTATTGACTAAACACACACACACACACACACACACACACACACACACACACACACACACACCCACACATGCAGTAGAGCCTGCAGTAGAGCCTGCAGTTGTACAGCTGTACGTACTGTGAGTACAATGAGCGCTCAGACTGACCTGAGATTTGCCCTGCAAACATTTCAGCATTTATTATAGGCCTGTATTTCTGTCGACTGAACCAGCCATGCCATTAATTATGAATTTATCAGTCTTTTGCATGCCAAAGTCAATTTCTGCATAGAAATATTAGGCTACGCCAAATAGAAGTAGAAAATCGTGCTATATGCACTTTCATGAGATCGGCGTCTGCCATCAATGGACGCTGAGGATTTTGAGACCATTCCATCAAGTGCAGAAGAACTCTCCATTTCCTCAGATGGAGAGGATGAAGGACAAAACAAAAACGTGTGTGTCTGGCTCTACAACATCTTCATTTACTTTCTGTCAGCATATCTCATTCGTTTCTTTGCATATTTGTATTGAGGGACAAAAAAAGTCAAATATTCCTTAAAGGGATAGTTCACCCCGAAATGAGAATCCTGTCGTTATTTACACTCTCATGTCATCCCAAACTATGTCTTTCTTTCTTCCATGGAATGCTAAATAATAATTCTGATTATTATTTATACCTTTACATTTAAAAAATTTAATGTTACCCTTTTTGTTTTACATTTTATTTAATATGTATTTTAAAAATATTTTTAATTATTTATTTTTCACACACATGAAATATTTTCATAGGCAATTAAGTTTTCTTTTACGAAGATTTTTCAAGAATACCAATAGTTTGAAATGTTACAGTTTAAACGATTTGTTAAAATATTTAGCACAATTTTGAACGGTCCAATGTTGTTTGAACCTCTTTCAAAATATATTAGTTTTCAAAATATCAACCACAGAAGAAAGAGAGAAAGAAGAGGTTTGGAACCACATGAGGTTGAATAAATGATGACACAATTTTCACTTTTGATTAATATGTCCCTTTCAGGTGAGAAACTAACACTGAGAGATTTGGCAGAATTTTAAGGGAGCTCAGATAAAAGACAGGGTCTAGCATGTTTCACAATTAACGCAGAAAGGAAGTCAGATTATCTTGGGCTATTAAGCACCCAGAGGAGTTTCTTTGTTTAATCCTTCTGCTTGATGCATGAGGAGAGGAGATCTGCTTCAGTACGGAGGCTTAATAACAGCTACACAGCTCAAAGTCTGTCAGAACCTCTTTAGAAGTGGCCAGACTGGGGAATTAAACATCACATACATGATTCCTACCACCAGAGGGCATCCTTGAATACACAACAGATAAGATTTCTATTGACTAAACACACACACACACACACACACACACACACACACACACACACACACACACACCCACACATGCAGTAGAGCCTGCAGTAGAGCCTGCAGTTGTACAGCTGTACGTACTGTGAGTACAATGAGCGCTCAGACTGACCTGAGATTTGCCCTGCAAACATTTCAGCATTTATTATAGGCCTGTATTTCTGTCGACTGAACCAGCCATGCCATTAATTATGAATTTATCAGTCTTTTGCATGCCAAAGTCAATTTCTGCATAGAAATATTAGGCTACGCCAAATAGAAGTAGAAAATCGTGCTATATGCACTTTCATGAGATCGGGTTAGCTACAGCAATTAATTTGTAGGCTATTTCACAAATGGGAATACAACGAATTCCTGAATGTTTTACATTCAAGCTACCCATAAAATTTATAGTGAAAAGTACTTTAAAAGCGTCTGGAATGCAATAAAGTAATTTTTAAAGCTGTTTTTAAAGCATTTGCTGCATGGATAAAAAAAAAATAGGCTAATAAATAATTCACATATCAGACAAAATTGCGTTGCAGCAAATCCTTTACATTTTAAGGTATTCAGAACAGAGCAACGTAAAAATCTGAAAATATGAGCAGCTATACAATTATAGGACAAAGTTTTACATATATGCCATTATAATTTGTTTTTTTTTTATTGTACAGAATGATAAAATAAAACGCAAATTATAATCGGGTCTGTTTTAGGCTTTTACTTATTTTTAGATTTTAGACATCCATCTAATGGTGATGAAAAAAATGACTCGCCATCTCCTCATTGGAAGTGCCTTTAGGGAGAAATGCATCTTTAGGGATTACATAATCAAAGAGTTTCTATTTTTGATTTGAATTATTTCGTTTTAAAGTAGTAATTTAAAGCTTTCTATATATTTTTATCATGTCTGTGAGGCAATTCATCATTGTGAAGCGCTCCTGTTCAAGACCGAGACGGCAGAAAGCGTTTGTTTTCTTTATTTTATAAAAGCACAACGTTTTATTGATATTGTGAGTGCACACAAATAAAACTAGACCCTTTACAGTTTAGAATGATTTATTACTCTTACCTTTATGAGCAAAAATGACTGCGTATTTTAAGTTGTTTCCACTGTTAGAAATTAATGCAAGTGATCGCGCTGGAGCCTCCATGTCCTGCAGAGCGCGCTTTAGCTTCCACTCTCCGCACAAACGATTGGATATGCGTCTAACAGCGCACATTTATATAGGTTAAACATTTAAACTAACATTGTGATATGCTTGAACTGTTTTATATATAGATTTTATTTTAGGCAAGTCGTGTTGATTTAAGAAGGCTAAACTGATCAAACACAGGCTATGATCAACTCACTGTCTTACTTTAAAAAACAAACAAAAAAAAACTTGCATTTAATAAAACAAAAACTGCTCCAAATGTTTTTAACATTATAAAAAAAACAAAATATAATCACTTTTCCATTAAATACAAAACTGAACGATTTTAATAGCTGAAACAGTAGTATAAACCTTTTTGGTGAGAAGGGGAAAAAATCCCCCCCCCCCAAAAAAAGAAAAAACAAAAACTCTGTGCGTACCCTTGGAAGAAATCCTGCTGGTGTCCCTGCACACATGAATCTAACTTTCCTACCCATTGCTTTCCAGTTCCAAAAAAAAAGTAATAATAATAACTGGTGCCATGACCCTGAAATAAATCATGGACTTTTTTCTTTCTCTTAAGGGGGATAATGATCGCTATCAAGTGCAGCTGACGTACGAGTCAGGTACCGCCCAGGATCTTTCCGTCGAGGCGGGAGATTTAGTACAGTTCCTAGAAGAGTCGGAGAATGGCCACTGGTGAGTAATGAATACAGTCACCATCAGGGGCAGTTGTAGCCAGGGGTGCCGGTGTGGGGGGGCCCCCATGTCAACAAGCCCCCCAAAATTTGGAATCGTATCACAGATATATTCCTGCATGCTGGAGTCAGAGGGCTGCAAGTCACTGAAGACTTGTCACTAATGAAACTAATGATATTGTTGGCTCTCTTATTACATTATTTTAAGTTTTTGCTTTAAAACCCCAGAAATTCTAAATATGAGTCTCATATAAAGCTTGATCAGAAAGAATCAGTAATTTTCCAGATTTTTTTCAAACAAGACATTCTCTAGATTAGAAAGATGGTTTATTGGACAATTTAGAAATTGGGTTAGTGGCATGATTTTTTTTGTTTGTTTTTTGTTTTACAAAAAATACATTAAAAGGTAATTAATTGAATTCACCTCTTTTATAAGGAGTCTGTTTTTAATTTCTGTATTAACATTTATTTTTGTCAGGGTGATAGACCTGTCCTGATGTCATAATGAAGAAAAAAAGGTGTATTGAATGAATGATTTTCTTGAAAACTTAGAAATTGGGTTAGTGGCATGATTTTTTTTGTTTGTTTTTTGTTTTACAAAAAATACATTAAAAGGTAATTGATTGAATTCACCTCTTTTATAAGGAGTCTGTTTTTAATTTCTGTATTAACATTTATTTTTGTCAGGGTGATAGACCTGTCCTGATGTCATAATGAAGAAAAAAAGGTGTATTGAATGAATGATTTTCTTGAAAAGGAAACTATATAGTAGTTGGGCATAATGTTTTATTACTTCTCAGAAATAAATACCAAAACTGCTTCACTGCTTATTAATATTTGAAAAACCCAAAAAAGGTGTGAATTGCAACCAACATGCAGAAACGTGAAAAAAAAAACATAAAACAGGAAATGATATCACAGCCACCCCTGTAGACCATCTAAAATCCCTTAAGAAATAATTTGCGCTTTTTATGACAAGACAGGGTTGTTCATGTGGTGAGACTCCCCAGAAAATGTAATTAATGATATTTGTTTAAAATATTTTTTAATCTTGAAAAATCTATTTAAAAAAATGTGTAAAGGATGATTAAGACGATTAAGGTGTAATGACAATGTTATTACGCTACTTGACATTTTCAGAGTTGTTAAATTGCAACCATTTCTAAGTGCATTTCTCGGAACTTGGCACATGTGTTTTATTTTTGTTTTCTTCATCATTATTTATCATTTTACCCTTGTCTCCAAAATCCAAGATGGAAGAGAGGTTTCACAGGGGTCTAATGCACCCCTTTTGAATACCACCTAACCTGCACTTAGTAGCATTTCTAAAATGAAATGAAAAAGCCAGCAGTATTCTGAAGTATCTCATACATATTTAATCTTGAAAACTGTCTCCAGTCATTTTCAGTGCTTGAGCTTCTGCTTTGTAAAGTGTTTCAAAGTTTTCTTTGCTCACCAATCAACCCCCTCAAACCCTTCATAAGAAGTTTTCAGGCTTTCATGGATGTTTTGACATTGTGCAGAGTCGAGCTAAAGTTTAAGTAGCTGGCTTCACATCTTCAGCCACAGGATGCTTTAGAGTTTGCTCAGTTGTGTCAGGAGTGTATGCGATACATAAACAGTCAAAGAAACTTGTTGTGGTTGTGCTGTTTTTTCTGCATTGATACTGATCGCCAATATATCAATAAATCCCAAACTTGTACCCTACAAAAACTTGTTCAACTTTAACAGTGCACTACTGCTTAACCCAAGAAGGACATGTTTTTGTATTAACAATCAAAGTGTTTGTCCTGGAACACTATTCAGATCCGGTCTCATAAATCAGTGAATAAATCTGCAATTATTTTAATTGGCAAGCTATTTTATGATTAACCCCTAAAGGTAATTTACCATTTCAAAAAAACAGCATGTAGTTATCAAAGCCGATAATTTAATTATCATTGACTCCTTACAATATTATCACTTGTATTGTACATTTCCTCACTTGAGGTAAAAGTTGCTGAGCCTCTATAATGGGACATGTTGATGGGAGAAAAAATATATTTCATTGCTTTTGCGTTTGCTCACAAAATGTTTGTGTTCCCCTGAGAAAATTAGCATTTGAACAAAAAACCTTTGTGTTTGCTTGCAAAAGTATTGTGTTCCTCCAATAAACATTGTCTTCACTCACATAAGCATCGAAATATAGACTTCAGATTGTTTCCATCACCAGTTTTGCATTTGCTTGCAAAACATAGTTTGTAGGGGAAATGCAAATGTTTTACTAGAAAATGTGAAAGTTGTGCAAGCAAATGCAAAAGTTTATGCAAGCGAATACATAAAATGTGTTAACAAATCCAGTGTATCTCAAGAAAACAAAACTTTTGCAAGAAAACTCAAGATTTGCAAGTGTATGCTGTTTCTCGGGGAACACAAACATTTTGTGAGAAAACAAAGCCTAGCAAGAAAGCTATGTAAATGCAATGGGAAAGTTTTGCAAAAGCATTGAAATATAATTTTTCCTCCCATCTCATTTTGTATTTGTCCCTTTAGGGGCTCCATAAAAAGTGAATCAAATCTAATTGAATTAATGTAGTTAAACCTGTAACTATGGTGGGCTATGGTGCACAAAATAGTTTTTACAGAACAGACTTAAAATACAACCGAATTAAGCAACAAAACAACGAAAATGCTCCTGACCACAAGAGGGCAGTGTCAACCCAGAAAATCAAGATTTTTCAGACCATGTAAAATCAATGTTATAGACTTAAGTTTATAGATTAGTTTGTGCATTGCAATACACTGTCCCACTAGAAACACATGTGGATCAGAAATGGATTATTATATATGTAGTATTATCGTCCCAATTCCATATCGACTGTTCTTTGTGGTTGGCTGCTTTTCTGCTGTTGCAGCTTAATTCTGTTGTGTTTTGATCTTTTTTGTTTGGTACATTGTTTTGTGTTGCAGGCCACCATATATAACAGGTCCATCCAACCTTTTTTGCTGTCTGAATGATAATTCTAAGCAGTCAGTTAATCATATTGAACCCTTGAGCTCCAGGTTTTCTAGCACAAAGCTGTAAGTTCATGCTGCCGTTGAAGATGAACACTGTCTCTCATGTTCTAGGCTAGTCAAGAACCTTAAAACTCAGAAGACAGGACTGGTGCCACCCACTGTCCTGCAGTCCACAGCAGAGGGAGTAGACCTTTACAGTAACTCTGGTACCGCACACCAATCCCAGGACGAGCAGCAGAAAGGCATGACTGACATCACTTAGTCCAGACTGATGGTCGCCATAAAATTCATTCATAGCTATTCGACACATACACTGCTAGCTGCTGTACAGTATGTGGATTACATCTTTTATGGCGATGCATTAGTCCAGGGATAGGCAGCGTCGTCCTGTAGAGTTTATCTCCAGCCCTAATCAAACACTCCTGAACTCTGCAGGACAGCAGCACTTCAGGACCCACATTGCCTATCCCTGCGTTAAATAATGTACTTTGACCTCTGATGTCACTCAGTCCGTTCTCAATCAAACACATACCTTACATGTGAATGCACACAAGACACTGTCGTGACACAAAGCGGCTGTAATTTAAGATCTAGGTCAGTGGACGGCGAGACTGACGGAGGCACCTGTCTGCTTTTTTTTTTTTAAGAGGTGTGCATGACATCACCTCCACAGGCATGCACTTCATTCCTTGAAATCTTGGCGTGCTCACTTTTGGGCTTGTTTGTATGGTTTTCTCAAACTCTTGCTTTCCTATAATAACAAGGTGCTGCTTATTCATTTAAAGCTTTGACTAAGAGCAGAGGCGGCTCTGGACTCAACTATAAGGATTTTTGTCCAGCTTACTTCACTGACTCCAACAGATATACAGGTGCATCTCAATAAATTAGAATATCATGGAAAAGTTCATTTATTTCAGTAATTCAACTCAAATTGTGAAACTTGTGTATTAAATACATTCAATGCACACAGACTGAAGTAGTTTAAGTCTTTGGTTGTTTTAATTGTGATGATTTTGGCTCACATTTAACAAAAACCCACCAATTCACTATCTCAACAAATTAGAATACTTCATAAGACCAATAAAAAAACATTTTTAGTGAATTGTTGGCCTTCTGGAAAGTATGTTCATTTACTGTACATGTACTCAATACTTGGTAGGGGCTCCTTTTGCTTTAATTACTGCCTCAATTCAGCGTGGCATGGAGGTGATCAGTTTGTGGCACTGCTGAGGTGGTATGGAAGCCCAGGTTTCTTTGACAGTGGCCTTCAGCTCATCTGCATTTTTTGGTATCTTGTTTCTCATTTTCCTCTTGACAATACAATTCAGGTCTGGTGAGTTTGATACAGTAAACATATAGTACAAACAGTAATACTGAGAAAACAGCTCATTTAATTTGTAGTATTTCAATTTAAATATATTTTAAAATGTAATTTATTCTTGTGATGCCAAAGCTTAATTTTCAGCTGCCATTATTCCAGTCTTCAGTGTCACATGATTTTTTTTTCAGGTTTCATTGATGAATAGAAATGTCAAATCTTATTTAGAAATGCAAGTAGTGCAAGTAGAACAGTAGTGCAATGTACAGTATATATGGTGATAATATTCTTACACACACACATACATAATTTTTTTTAATGTAATATGTATATACAGTGTATATATATATATATATAAATTAGCTGATGTTTTTTTCTGCCACACAAACACACATTATCATATATTATCATATATAATATTATATTATGTTATGTATGTGTGGCAGGAAAAAAATATTTAAATATATTTTTATTTTTATTTAAAAAAAGCACTCTAACACTAGCGTTCCCTATTCTTTTTTATTCTATCTACTTGTTTTTCTTTTTGTTTATTATAAAATACCTTGCTACGTGTACTGCGTTAGGCTAACTTAGAGTTATCACAGCACTTACATATTATTGCCCTTTTGTTGGTTTTGATTGCTTCTATTGTCCTCATTTGTAAGTCGCTTTGGATAAAAGCATCTGTTAAATGACTAAATGTAATGTAAATGTAATAAGAATAAAAAGTTAAGTTTTCTTTACAAAACACAGACATTCCTGTGATTATGCCATTCATTTTTAGTATCAAATTTAGGCAATGTTAGGAAAAATATATTTTATTTTTTCACAAAAAAATAGTTGCATTGCTTCATTCTTATCATCCTATAGATTTATCCTTATTGTTGAGCCCTGCAGCTGTTTGAAGCTGAATATACTGTAGTGTTTGAATGCTTTTCATGTTGCGCTTCATACTTCTCCACCTGTGCTCACTGGCAGGAACAAAATGCCCTCATCCCATTTAAAAAGACGTAAAGCACAGGAATCACTCTGAAGGTTTGCATCTTTGTCGTGCCTTTTCGGTTTTCTTCTTTGTATGTATCTTGTGCTTGCTCTGGTCGCGTGCTGTTGCAAGGTCTGGTTTTGTTTTGCCACCAGTTTCCTGTTGCTCTCAATGGAAAAAACGGTATATTATGTCACTCATCTTCTCATTCTCTGCTTTTTAGATATTTTCAGTGACCTCTGCACCGCTGCCCTCACCGATACAGAGGAGGCAGACGACAGCACCGGGCCGCGTCCCGCTCAGGACGGCAGATTTGCATGCTGAACGTGCCGTGATGTCTTCTCGATTTCCATATCATCATGCGTTACAGCATACTCGACAACAGCTCGATATTCTATTCTTTGTAATACTACACAGACATCTGCTCTGCTGAAGGAGTAAGTGAACTGACCGATCAGAATGGATTCCAGTCATTTCTGGCCTTCTCCAGCGCTGATGTGACATTAACAACATTCTGTATAGTTGTGAGTCAGAAATTCAGCATGCAGCCTTCGTTCTTTCACTCTGCTGTGCCTTAGCAGCAATTGCAGGGGTATTTGAAAAGAAGTATCTGGATCTCTGTGAACACCGGACTCCGATATCTGCACCAAGGATGCTATTTGAAAACACTGAGAGGAAGAGACTCTAGACCATTCTGTCCTGCTGAAACTTTCACTGAAATGCTTTTAAAGGGATAGTTCAAAAATGAAAATGTTATCATTTACTCGCCCTCAAGTTGTTCCAAACCTGTATGAATTTCGTTCTTCTGTCGAACACACAAAAAAAGATATTTGGACCATTGCTGGTAGGCATTTTCCCCCTCGTACTATGAAAGTCAATGGCTACCAGAAGCTGTTTTCCCTTTATTTTGGGTGAACTATCCCTTTAAATATACTTGATTTTTTAATTTTTTTTATTGCTTGTTTGCTTATGAGACTGTTGGTCAGATCACAGCACTTTTTAAGATTTAATATTGTCTAATGTAATGTACAATATTTATACTCTCTTTTCTATTCAGACATGAAAGTTGTATAAGCCATCTGTAAAGCTTTGTTCCTCTGCTGTTTGTAGAGCTGAATATCTTTAATCCTCTTCAAATATTTGTCTCTACTTGATATATTCATCTCTATCATGGTCCGCTTGTACAAAAAATAATCTCGAAAGGTAATAAAAATGTGGACTGTTCACTCTGGAGATGTTTTTAAATGTATTTCAGAAAATATGAGTGTTGTAGCATAAATATTCCAGCTGTACTGTAAAAGCATCTGACACTGTTATTTTACAGTATTGCTCATGAATGTTGTCAGTTTGTGATGAAAAGAATACAGAAATCAGATGTACTGTATCCTTCCGGCTTTGACATGAAGAACTGGATGACAGATTGACAGTGAATGTAGTATAATAATGCCAAATGTTTTGTCTCATAACCGCCAATATCCACTTATGATTGTGATTTAAAGATGGTGTAATTCCTTTCCAAAATCAACCCGAGTTTCTTTGTTTGTATGTAAATTTCTAAGCACAAAGATTGATAGTGAATGCAGATGTGATTCTTGGTAGTATCATAATTTTGTTCATATATATGTGAATATTTTGCTTTTCACAGCTGATGTGAATATGTACTACATAAGTGCATTTCCAAATGCACAATGAAATACATTCATTACAAAACAATGTCTATGACTTTGCATACGAGAATATTAAATCTCAACCAAAAACAAGTTAGAAAGTTAGAAATGTCATGAAAATGTAATATCATTTTAAAAAAATATTGTCCACGATTCAGGCTATTTTTGGTTGTAATTAGAAGCTCTTTAAGAGAGTGTGTGACACAAAAGTGCACATCTGAAAGGAGGACAGCAAAAGACTTTTTGAGAGAGAGTGCCAGGTAAGATTCACTTGGCTTTGTTCTACAGACGGTGTCTTTCAAATTCCCAAAGACTCATTAAAAAATATTGTCCACGATTCAGGCTATTTTTGGTTGTAATTAGAAGCTCTTTAAGAGAGTGTGTGACACAAAAGTGCACATCTGAAAGGAGGACAGCAAAGAAAGAGAGAGTGCCAGGTAAGATTCACTTGGCTTTGTTCTACAGACGGTGTCTTTCAAATTCCCAAAGACTCATGAGGGGTGGCAGGAGAGTAAAGCAGAAGAGAAGGAAAGCAAGTGGAGAGAGCAGGACACAAAGACCCAGAGAGACGTGACAAGCATTGAAACTGAATTTTAAAACTCAAGCTGCCTTCACTTTGTCCTTCAGTTTGGCTTCAGGTGTCTAAAGATTTTGAAGACATCTGGCAGTCTATTTATCATGAGTCTTTTCCCCCACGAATGCAGGCTGGGCAGAAGGAAGAAAGAAGGAGACTTCAGTCAGCAGGAAAGGGGCTGAGCGGAGGGCAGGCTGTGTCTCATTGCTCGGTTTCAAAGGAAGTTAATGGGGCGACATCACATCAGGACAGTGCAGGATGATGGGGTTTATTTTTTATAACAGCTTTAGGACAGGAGTGTTCAGATTTAAGATGTCAATGAAAAGGAAAGAAACTACATTTCATAATTTAATCATGCATTCACTTGTTCAATAAAACATTGCCTTTATTTAGTTTGATTCACACCTTATCATAATCTACCATGGTAATCATAGTTTCTATTAAAATATCCTACTGCAGTAGTTGCTACTATAAAACCATAATACATTATTATGGGGGTTTCAAGTGTAGAAGCATAAATTGTAAATAATATAATATAACTAATGCCTTTATACTTGAAAATCCCATATTTATATTATATTAAAGCAATTGTATTTATTACAATTATTGTAATTACAATATTTTTTATTTTCATGGAAAAGCAAATAAGCAACTGCAGCCAAACAAGTGTGTTTGATTCACACCTTATCAAATCTATCATGATAACCATAGTTTGTTAAAAAAAAAATAGTATTAGTATATTAGTATAGTATTAGTATATATATATATATACTAATGCTTTTACACTTGAAAATCCATTAAGTATAGGCCTATATTAGATTAGATTAATGGCAATCTACAGTAATTGCATTTCGATGGAAACTATGCTTAACGTAACGTTTGTAAGGACGACCAATAAGTTTCATTGCATTGCAGTATTGTGTTTACATCAGTATCTTGTGTCTAAAATCATAGCGTTTAATCAAAACGTGTGTCATTCATTCACGGACAGAGCTGCCGACTCTACAGCGCGCATCGCCGTTTGAATTCAACAGCCAATCAGAGGCGTCGCCTCAGAACTTCCGCCGAGCTCGTCACTTTCAGCCAATCGGCGCTGGGCTCTCATGTTTGCTTGCTTTTTTGAATTCAGAGAGTAAGTTGAGCACAGAGCCACCTATCAAATGAGCGTCTACAATGGGTTTAAAATACCAACAAAACTTATTTTCGTAACTTAATCGTTTTATTTGGCACTTTAGACAAACTTTTCGTGTCATTGCGAGGACAGTGGTGTTTACGTGCGCAACGTTACGCTTTAGTTTTAACCAATTGTGCGAGTAACAACCGAGATTGCCTCAGCTGGTTTAGCAGCCAGTCGAACTCTCAGTGTGTCTTCATTCATCAAAACCTTACCAGCACATTTCTGGACTTCTCCAACTTCTATACGGTGAGTTTTCAATCATACATCTGCTTAAATCAAGCTACAAGACTGTTGCAAAGAATTTATTTTGTTTAGAAGTTAGCTAACTTGGCTAGTCATTAAACTGCTGGCAATCAACTGTCACAGCATTGCTCTCTTAAAAAAACCTGACAGATCTTTATAATATGTGATACTTTATTTCATTATCTGTTAAAATGTACAATCTAAGACTCACACACACTCATACACACACACACTCATATACACACACACACACACACACACACATATACACACACACACACACACAAGACTGTTGCAAAGAATTTATTTTGTTTAGAAGTTAGCTAACTTGGCTAGTCATTAAACTGCTGGCAATCAACTGTCACAGCATTGCTCTCTTAAAAAAACCTGACAGATCTTTATAATATGTGATACTTTATTTCATTATCTGTTAAAATGTACAATCTAAGACTCACTCACACACACTCACACACACTCACGCACACTCACACACTCATACACACACACACTCATACACACACACACATACACACACACTCACACACACACACACACACACACACACACACACACA
>NW_015505204.1:702650-754944 GCF_001515645.1 Sinocyclocheilus grahami
ACACTCATATACACACACACACACACTCATACACACACACACACTCATACATACACACTCATACACTCATACACACACACTCATACACTCATACACACACATACTCATACACACTCATACACACTCATACACACACACTCATACACTCATACATACACTCACACACTCATACACTCATACACTCACATACTCATACACACTCATACACTCATACACACACACTCATACACACACTCACACACTCATACATACACTCACACACTCATACTCATACACTCATACACACACACTCATACACTCATACATACACTCACACACTCATACTCATACACACACTCATACTCATACACACACACACACTCATACACTCATACACATACACTCATACACATACACTCATACACATACACTCATACACACACACTCATACACACACACTCATACACACACAATACTCATATACACACACACACTCACAAACACACACTCATACTCACACACACACTCATACACACACACACACTCATACTCATACACACACACACACACACACTCATACTCATATACACACACACTCATACACACTCATATACACACACTCACACACTCATACATATAGACATTTAATGTTTTGTTTCTCGTTTGGTCGTTCTTGTTCTTATAATGAACTGCACCAGCTTTTCATTAATGTAATGTTGCATTCAGATTAAGTACTCATTACATTTATTCAGTTGGTAAGTTTATTTTTATTTTTTAAAGTTCATAAGTTAACTTTGATTCATATTGGTGCAGATTACTCATACACACACACAGACACACACACACACACACACTCATACTCATACACACACTCATACACACTCATATACACACACTCATACATATAGACATTTAATGTTTTGTTTCTCGTTTGGTCGTTCTTGTTCTTATAATGAACTGCACCAGCTTTTCATTAATGTAATGTTGCATTCAGATTAAGTACTCATTACATTTATTCAGTTGGTAAGTTTATTTTTATTTTTTAAAGTTCATAAGTTAACTTTGATTCATATTGGTGCAGATTTATATATATTGATTTTCTCCTCCCTTTAACCTTCATTCCCTCCTAGAAACTCAGCTGTTTGTCTCTTATTTTGTGCCGCCCTGGTTCACTCCTTTCTCTCTGGCCTCCAGCTTTTGATATTCTGGACAGGACTGGGTCGCCACCCCTTGTCACAGCGCCATGGCTGACAGCAGCATAGTTACTTTAGGGCCGGGCCGCAGCCTGCTGGTGGACTCCTCCATATACGACTCCCGGATGGCTGAGACCTCAAAGGAGCAATTTTTCATGGGTCTACATGCAGACGAGACAGAGGGTAAGTGAACTGCCCTCCATCTCGATCAACCTTATATCAACTGACATTTCTGGAGGGTGGACCGTTTTACTGCAGCACAAACATAACAAAAGAGGTTATTTTCTCCCACTCTATTTTGTCTATTTCCATAGAGATTCACCTTTGCCTGTGGTCTTTTTTTCTTTCTTTTTTTAGATGTATTGCCCAGAGTTGAGACCAGGGTGGTGTTGGTGGGGGAGGCCGGCAACATTGCAGAACTTGAGAAAGCTCTTCAGGTACCAAAGAAGAGAGTCAAGCTTTTTATATAGATTGTTTTCACTGAGGTAAGATGAAATAGAATAATAAATCAGACCCTTCTAAAATATTCCAAGTTCAATGTGAGTTTAGCTGGAGAAGAAGAGCGTCAGAATCTTCCAATCTGATAAAAAGTAATCAGTTCGCTAATAGTTGCCCAGCTTGGTGCCTAGTGCACAAAAGATAAACCTGAAATCCTTCCGTTTGCCTGACTGATACAATTTTTAACTGAATTTTAAGGTTGATCTGGATTATTTCTATGTCTGCTTGCGTGTTTGTGTTCCTGAAATTAAAAATTCAATTAAATCTGAAATTTAAACAGCAGTTAAAATTCTGATACATTTCTGTCCTTGACTGATTAAAGTTTACCTGAGCAACACATTTATTGCCAGTGACATGTTTACATGTACACTAGCGTTTAATCAAAATTTGATCAAAAATAGTGAAAACATGATTGTGAAATATTAGATTTAATAATACTTGTATTTTTTGTAAATGATATTATTTATATATATATAGGCAGAAATGAACATGTACAAGTAAATCGCCTATACTGGCCGATCCAATATGCATTCTGTTTAGAGATGCACCGATATGAAAATTTTGGCCGATACCGATTATTCTTTATCCCTAATTCTGTTGTATACTTTATTGTCTATTTAACTGTCCAGTGTGAACCGCCCTTGGCACTTGTGTTTGTATCCACTAAATCTGCATTTGACAAATGACTGCTGTCTTTCTTCAGTGTGTCATCTGTCAGAACGCTTTAACATCTTTGAGATCCCTTTTACTAAAGGAGAGCTCTCTCTACATTGAAGAAATTGTGATCACAATCCAGCTAATGTGTTTACTGATATTGTCATCTTCATTTTATTTAAGAATTTTCCTTTTCATCCCTATTAGGATATAAACACCCCCTGTATCAAGACTGACAATGTCAGAGATTTTGGTGACGGCGAGAACTGCGAGTTCGAGACCGTGTTTGTGTTGAAAGACTTCCAGGCTCCCGAATACAGCTTCCTGTACAAGAATGACAACCGTATCCTGGGGCCTCCTGCCGTGATGCACTGTGCCATCAAGGGAGAGGTAAGACCTGAAATAAAACTACACAAGCACACACACAGAATCACAGCCATCTCGTGGGTTTTCTTTCTCCCTGAGGCGGTGAAATAGTTTGATACTGCTATGCCGTCACGGGTTGAGTAAAAGCCTGTTGAAATAAAGTTGTTCTTCCAACTGGAACGGATTCGTAAGCAGCTTTGATTGCTCCTGTAAAGTCTGAAAAATGTTGCCGGCTTATCTGAGTGTACACAGGAGTGTCTGCTTGACTCCCTCAGATATTCCAAAGTGAAATGAACACTTGGCTGGTCAGCGATCGGTGCCGGACAGAAAGATTAAGTTTTACGAACACTAGTATATAGATACAACTACAAAAATCCACCCCAGTGAGAAATGAAGGCTTGTCTTATTGTTGTTAAATCTTGTAGTGCACAGCTTAGCTGCCACTGTACATGAAAGGTCTGCGTTCTGAGAAGTCTCATGTGATAAATATATATATATATATAATTACACGCACACTACCGGTATAAACACCATATAATCTCAAAAGTTTGTGATCAATAAGACATGTAATGTTTTTTAAAGAAGTCTCTTATGCTCATCAAGGCTGCATTTATTTGATCAAAAAAACAGTAATCTTGCAAAATGTTATTACAATATAAAATAATGGTTTCTATTTTAATATCCTTTAATATAATTTATGTCTGTGATGTAAAGCTGAATTTCCATCAGCCATTACTCCAATATAAAGTGTCTCATGATCCTTAAGAAATCATTCTAATATGCTGATTTATTATTAAAATGATCAATGTTGGCAACAGTTGTGCTGCCAAATATTTTTTTGGAAACTACGATACTTTTTTCAGGATTCTTTGGTTTCAAAATATAAATCTTTTCTAACAATACAAATTTACTGACCCCAAACTTTTGAAATGTAGTGTATATTGTTAGAAAATATTTCTATTTTAAATAAATGCTCTTCTTTTGAACATTTATTCATCAAAGAATCCTGAAAAAAAGTATCACAGGTTCCAAAAAAATATTAAGCAGCACAACAGTTTCCAGCACTGATAATAAATAAAGCATATTAGAATGATTTCTGAGGGATCACGTGACACTACAGACTGGAGTATTGATGCTGAAAATTCAGCTTTGCATCACAGGAATAAATGAGATTTTAATGTATATTAAAATAGAAATTTTACATCATAATAGTATTTCACAATATTAAAATTTTCCTGTATTTTTTAATCAAATAAATGCGGCCTTGATGAGCATAAGAAACTCCTGTAAAATACATTAAAAATCATTCTGATCCCAAACTTTTGACTGTGTGTGTGTGTGTACACATACATACACGCACACAAAATTAAATGAAAAATGTATATATTTTATGTATACATATTTTTATTTATACTTATTCATTTAAAATGTATAATTAAAAAAAATACATTTTTTTTAATTATTAAAATAATACAAGTAATAAAATAATATATACACTGGCGACCAAAAGTTTTAAATAATTAAAATTTTTATATGTTGTTGAAAAAAAAATCTCTTGGCAAGGCTGCATTTATTTGGTCAAAAATACAATAAATCAGTAATATTGTGAAATATTTTTGCAATGTAAAAAATATTTTTTATATATATATTTCTTTCTGTGATGGCAAAGTTGAATTTCTTCAGTGTAATCAGTGTCACGATACTTCAGAAATCATTCTAATATGCTGCTTTGATGCTCACTTGTTATTGTTGCTGCCTGTGCTTGTTACATTTTAAAATGATTATAAAAAATAATTAAATTATATTTTATAATTTAATAAATACTATTAGTGTTTGCTTAGGAGCTACAGTATTGCTTGTAATTCATTTCTGCTACTGTACTGTAAGACTTCTATATGCAAAAGACCTCCTATTATGATATATGATAAAAATATATATCATATATCCTATGATGTATATTCACTTTATCTCCAATTATGATATGATATAAACCTCCTTGTGGCATAGTTTTTTTTTTTTTTAGTGTGCATTCTCAGATTGCTGTGATTGAGGCATATTAATGATATATTCCATCATTCTCCATGTCCTTGTCCATAGCCTCTGCCGTTCTCCTCCAGGCCTCTCTACTCAATGACCATGCTCAACTTGTCTCTCTGCTTCACCGGATTCCGTAAAAAAGATGAAGTGGTGAGTCCTGCTTACCCACTCATCTGACTCAAAAGCAGCCCATAGTGTCACTGTCGGATTATTTGCTCTAATTATCTGTGCTTTTCCTCAGGTTACCCTGGTAAATCTCGTCCATCACATGGGCGGCACCATCCGAAAAGACTTTGACAGCGCTAAAGTCACACACCTCATCGCCCGTTCATCACATGGTGAAAAGTACAGGGTATGTATCCACCGTATCCACACATACATATCATCCTTCCGCCCCACTGTTTTTTCTGTATATTGAATCAGCTGAGGAGAAAACAAAAAAACAACAGATTTTTAGTTGTGAAATCCTTTCTGACTCACCCTGCTGTAATGACACACATCAAATCAAATCACTTAGTCACTCCACTATATACTCCAGTCTAAAGACGAATTAACTTGATCATACCACTTTGCATCTCTTCCTGTCACAGTGGGTGGTTCTTGACCAGAATATGTAGGATTGTAGAGTCAGGTGATGTGAGACTACTGTAAATGTTCAGCAGAAATTGGTTGAATTCCTTCTCACCTTTGAATCCCAGAAACCTTTGAACTCTTGTGTTTGAAGAAGGTCAGTCACCAAAACTGTTTAAATGATTTTATTACCTTTTATTTACATTAATGTGTTAATTCTTAAAACTCAGCCTGTATGAAGAGCCTTTTGTCTTTTGGTCAGTGATGGCTATTTCCTGATGGTTCCTCAAACCCCAGGTGTGCTGTCCCTAACTGGGTCTACTGTCTGCAGTTGACATGTCTGCGTTATTTAGAGAGGGTTTGATTAAAACCGTTCTCATGTATCTCTCCTCACAGTGTGCTGAATCATTCATTAGTCTCATGCATAATGCATGGATCAAGATTTGGTGAGGGATCTCTTCCCTCCAGATGCTATTCACTGCCTTTTGTCTCTTTTTTTTCTTTTTAGTTGGCAGTGTGCATGGGCACACCCATCCTCACCCCTGAATGGATACACAAGGCATGGGAGCACAGAGATGACATGTAAGATTGTGTGTGTGAGGCATGAAACTACCCCTTGCGTCAATCCCCCTCACTGTGTGAGTACAGAGGAGTAAAAACTGTGAATGATGAGGCTGAAATCATGAAACACCAAACGGGCCCTCCCTGCTTCCATATTAAAAGCGGTTTCCACTGCACTTTGGTTTTGACATTTTCCATACATGTATTGAACACTGAACCTGACCTTTCACATGAATGACCTGCCACTGTTAAAGGAGACAGACTTAAAGTCAATTTGAAATCCAAATTGACCTTGTACTGTCCTTGTTTCTGGTCTTATTATGCAGGATGCATCAGTGCATGGTATTCTGAAGGGGAATTTTTTTTTTAATACTGGGTAGATGCACCGGACATTCAGTTATAGCACTTAAACACTGAAAAAGTCAGATTTTCAGTCGATAAGCCCGTTAAGTCTTAATTCACCCTTCCAGGAATTAAGGTGTTAAAAAGTCTTAAATCAGAGCAGGAAGTCTTAAATTAATAAAGTCATGGCATTAAATGTTGCATTGCTAAAAATAAATATCATCCTCAGTGTTTTTGTCTTGTTTTCCAAAAGAAATATCTAAACATCTTTAAATCAAGATACGTTTACTTCAGATGAAAAATTACGATTTTCTGAGAAACTGAACCCACTTAAATTTAGTAAACAAGAACAAATATCTGTAAAAGGAGTATGAAAACTTATTTTCCCTTTGAATTAATTTTTTTCTTAAGTCCATTGGTAGATATTTGTTCTTTTTAAGCAAACTCACTTATGCCATGCCACAACAAGATTTATGCCATTTTGCTTCTCAAGTAAATGTATCGTGATTTAAGAATCTTTAACATTTGCACTGGAAAACAAGACAAGTATGCTAAGCAAGACCATCACTTTTTGCGGTGTGATGATCTGAAGGTACAGTAAAAGTTATTTTCATATTCTAGTGGTTGGGAGCAGAGGTATTCAAACCTTAAACTTTTTTTTTTTTTTGTATAATGATTTAAAAAGTTATGGAGATCGGTAGGAAGTTGTATTTTCAAAGTTTTGCTAATACAACTCATTGTGTACTCACTAGACATTTATTTTTAAAGAACAAATTGATGTATTATGTTCCGTTTGATTTATTCCTTAAAATTTATTTACTTGTTCTTAAAAAGTCTTAAATTTGCTTTCACAAAACCTGCAGAAACCCTGAAAAAGCCAGATATAAATCTGGTTATTGTTTTATGCCAGGACTTTTTAAATGGGAACTGCAGGAAGCTGCAAGAGAGTTCTAGGGCAGTGGTTCTAGGAAGTTGTATTTTCAAAGTTTTTATTTTTAAAGAACAAATTGATGTATTATGTTCCGTTTGATTTATTCCTTAAAATTTATTTACTTGTTCTTAAAAAGTCTTAAATTTGCTTTCACAAAACCTGCAGAAACCCTGAAAAAGCCAGATATAAATCTGGTTATTGTTTTATGCCAGGACTTTTTAAATGGGAACTGCAGGAAGCTGCAAGAGAGTTCTAGGGCAGTGGTTCTTACCAAGGGGCCTCAGCACACTTCCATAGGGGTGCCAATAAGTCTTAAAATGATTTAAATTTAGTTATATTAAAGGGGACATAACGCACACCGTTTCTGACATTCTCAGGTTAATCTTACGTACCTATGGAGTAGTATTGCATCCTTCAAATCTCCGAAGATTCTTTAGTTTGATCAGATTTATAAAAAAAAAGGTACAGCTTTACTCTTCTCTCCAAAAACAGTCAAACTCATGGAGAACTCTCTTCCGGCAGAAGTGCCCATTCAAGGAATTCTGCTCTTTATGACGTCATGCAGGGCCATCCTCGAAAAAATGTTTCTGACATTCTCAGGTTAATCTTACGTACCTATGGAGTAGTATTGCATCCTTCAAATCTCCGAAGATTCTTTAGTTTGATCAGATTTATAAAAAAAAGGTACAGCTTTACTCTTCACTCCAAAAACAGTCAAACTCATGGAGGCGTGCGTGGGGAGCTAAAGAGTCATGAGCATGCAAAGCTTTTGCGTAGCGATCGTCTCCAAGCTGTGACATCGACATAAATAAAACCGGAACAACTTTGACTTAAATTAACTATGGCTATAAATCAGATCCAGCCATATATATTCGATCCAGACTCTGATCCCGACGGCTTCCATAACCCGAATGAAGCACGCTGATGCTCTTACTCTGGTTGATGTGTGTGTGCTCTTCCGGCAGAAGTGCCCATTCAAGGAATTCTGCTCTTTATGACGTCATGCAGGGCCATCCTCGAAAAAAACTTTCCGAAACTTATACAAAGTTATTTGGCACAGAAATACATCTTGAAATACAAATACATCCAGAAATACAAAACTTGTTTTTTGAGACTTTGGTCATGTTTAGCATGAGAATCCAACTCTTTGGCAGTAAATAAGTCAGAATGCATGACATGGCAGTAGATCTCCCCTTTAACATAATCCTAAATAAATGTTAAATCACTCAAATTAAAGATGTACAACATTAAACTGACATCCTTTTTTACTTCATTTTTATTTCAACAAATGTACCAAAGGTAAATTTAAGCAGGGCCTTTGAAAATTGTCCCAGTTTAGGAACCATTGTTCTAGGGCAGGTATCCTCAAATCTGGCCCACGAGATCCACTTTCTTGTAGAGTTTAGCTCTAACCCTAATCAAACACACCTGAGCATGCTAATCAGTGTCTTCAGGATCATAAGAAAATCACAGGTAGGTGAGTTTGGTCAGGCTTGGAGCTAAACTCTGCAGCGCATTGGCCCTCCAGGGCAAGATTTGAGGAACCCTGTTCTAGGGGGTTCACAATTAAGCTTTACAAAAATTATTATTTTTTTAAAGCTATTAAAGTTATGTCTGTGCATCGAACATCAGTAGAGAAAAGATAAATGTAATGCAAAATCAGTATTTTCAATAATTTGCACTGACTTGGTAACGATTTAATTTATCCAATAATTTAATTTGTGAACAGCACATCTTAATATTATGAATACAAATATTAACTAATAATAAAATTGACTAAGTACGCTTTATAAGTCTTTTGAAGTATAACAACTTTTTAAATTTGTATTTACAATAACACTCAATTATATATTTTGAAAATGAACAATCAGGATGTTCTCATGGCTTTCGTCTTTTTGTATCATGGCCCAGGTCTTTCTGCATTCTAATGTGGAATGCCCACTTCCATAATTTGATGCATTCCAAGCTAAATAGGGTGTTAGCAATAAAATGAGTTGAAGTTCTGTTTCATGATGATTTTAAAGGTTAATTGTGTAGCGTCTGTACTGCATGTCAATTAGGGTGGGTGATCTGAGCAAAATCTTATATCACGATACGAGTAATTTTATCTTGGGGTAACAATATATATCACGATATAGTTATTTTTGCTTTAAATAAGGTCTTTATGTAATACATTTTTGATATCATAGAACTTTCATAATTATTGTCACCAGTGTCACTATCACAAAAAACTAATACTAGCCCAAGTAAAAAAAAAAACACCAAGTTCACTGATTAAATAAACTAATTACAAGCAAATAAAAAAACTACAGTAGAACAAATAAATAAGAAATGCTACATACATTGTATAAAGTTATCAAATGTATAAACACTGAATATTCTTCACTGTCGAATATATATATATATATTAGTTATACGTGTTTTCTTTCTCAGCTGTTTGCTTTCACTTAAGACCTAAATGACAGTTTATGAGGATATTTGCAAAGACTGGCATTTTGACACATACAAGTGTGTATTTAACCGTTTAAGGCCTATAAAGCGGTAAAAATAACTCTGTTCAATACTTCCGCGCTCTATGAGCACTGTCTTCACGTGCTCGTACCTCTCTGACTGATTGCGTTTCAGCAGCTTAAAATCACTTGTTTTTAAACCATAATACTTAAAAATGCATGCAAGCGATAAGTTCTCATGACCACGTAGCACAGCAACGTCACGTGAGCGTGTAACCACGATAGAGAGAGAATTTCTACCGGTTAATCGTGTCTACCGGTTAATCGTGTCTACCAGTATATCGCCCACCCCTAATGTCAAGTTCAAATAGAATTGTAATATTTTTAACACTAACAAAATTACGCTGCTTGATTTTATTAGTCAGAATTGTTTTCAGAAACTCCCAAAACTATGTTCAGAGTTTTTTGTTTTGAGGTGTGTATGATTTCTTATTTTTTTCCTTCTTTTTTGGCTTTAGTAATTTCCATGCAGGCAACGAGGAGTTCCGCACCGAGTTTAAGGTCCCTCCGTTCCAGGACTGCGTCCTGAGCTTTCTGGGCTTCTCTGAAGAGGAGAAAACCAACATGGAGGAGAGGACGCAGAAACACGGTACTGGACTCTCATGCATCAGTGTCCTTTCTGAAACAAGTCTGAAACGTTTCATGGTTTAATAAGTCACAAAACCTCTGCTCAAATAATTCTCGATTAACCAAAGCCTTTCACTCTGATGCAACTGAGATGTTGACTCCAGGACGTACTTCTGTATTTTATTGCTATACCTTCTCTGTTAAAGCAAATGGCCCGATTTCTGAATGAGGGGGATTTTTAAAGGAGTGTGTACTGCTTGTTTTGTCCAGGTGGACGGTTCCAGGCAGTGGGTGATGCAAGGTGCACCCACTTGGTAGTTGAGGAGAACTCCATTAAAGAACTGCCCTTTACTCCCTCCAAAAGGCTCTATGTAGTGAAGCAGGAGGTATGAACTTGGCTTTACGTCTCACAAGTACAGACACAGAAACACACACACTGGGCTTTGTGTGGGTCCTTAATAATAGTGTTTAAAAATGCACTGTTATTTTACACTGCTTTCCTGTGCGTAGTCCATTATCTAGTAGGTTGCGGGGAGTGGGAGTGTTTTTTTTTTTTTTTTTTGGCAGACATCAGGAGTTTTGGTAGCTCCATTACGATCATAAATGCATCAGTATTAAGGTGTTAATAAAGGGTTCAGCTGAAATGTTTTAAATGAATGCTGCATCTCATTTTATTTCTCATTTTGTGTCTTTCTGCAGTGGTTTTGGGGCAGTATACAAATGGACGCCCGTGCTGGCTTTACACGTCTCACAAGTACAGACACAGAAACACACACACTGGGCTTTGTGTGGGTCCTTTAATAGAGTGTTTAAAAATGCTCTGTTATTTTACTCTGCTTTCCTGTGCGTAGTCCATTATCTAGTAGGTTGCGGGGAGTGGGAGTGTTTTTTTTTTTTTTTTTTGGCAGACATCAGGAGTTTTGGTAGCTCCATTACGATCATAAATGCATCAGTATTAAGGTGTTAATAAAGGGTTCAGCTGAAATGTTTTAAATGAATGCTGCATCTCATTTTATTTCTCATTTTGTGTCTTTCTGCAGTGGTTTTGGGGCAGTATACAAATGGACGCCCGTGCTGGGGAAATCATGTACTCTTACGAAAAGGTGAGGAAATCACTGCATTTGGGGTGTGGAAGTACAAATTCCATTAATTTCACTTATTTAGAGAAGTTTTTTTTTCTTTTTTTTAAGAATTTGTGATTTAATTAGTAAACTACACTACCCACAATCCTTTATTGATGTCCACCAATCAAAGTTATCGCTGTTACTATGGAAATGGGAATTGCTGCTAAACTAAGCTCAGTATTTTTGAATCTTCTCCCCTCGTATTCTTTTTGAAATTCTTTTTATTCAAATATTATTTTTGCTTTAAAGCAAATGTTTTGCTATAATTAGCTTTTTTTATAAATTTTTTTTTTTTTTAAATATGTTGTTTATGCGTAATAATGCAAAAAAAATTGTAAGTTAAGTTTTAATTAAAAAAGGAAAAAGTATAGTTTAAAAATGATCCCATGATGCTTCATAAAATGGATGGTTCAAGATATTTTTTTTTAAATGTTGGTAACCAAACAGTTGGCGGTAGCCATTGACTTCCATAGAAGATTCTTCAAAATATCATCTTTTGTGCTAATAGAAGAAACTCACAGGTTTGGACCAAGTGTAAGGTCACAAAATGTGGAAAATAGTAATAATGTGGGGGTCTTTTTTCTTCAGTAGTTTATCTTCTGAATACAGTGAAAAGTGTGGTCAGATTTAGTAAAGACTCGAAATTGATTTTACAGCTTATCAAAAGCAGTACACTCATATCTGTTGTCTTCATGTCTTCCTCTCAGCCGGAGAGTCCTGTGATGAAGAAGGCTGTCTCTCTGCTGTCTCTCACGACACCCAACAGTGGCAGGAAACGTCGCCGTCTTAGAGAAACATTGGCTCAGCTCACCAAGGAGACAGAGATTTCTCCCTTCCCACCGCGCAAGAGACCCTCAGCTGAGCACTCCCTCTCCATGGGCTCCCTGCTGGACTTCTCCAACACACCTGACACCTGCAAATCCAGTGGAGGTGAAATGAATGATATGACGTGACAAGCAAACAAATAATGTAACACTCACCCGTCTTCCATGGGTTAAACAAACGAACAGAAGAATAGTCTAACCTAAAAAAAAAAAAAACTCTTTTGGTTGTCTGAAAAGTTTGCAAAGTTCCCATTGCATTATGTGAGAGTGTTCCAGAGCTCTCTAGACTTTGATCTCTGGGGTCCAGGGTGATCCCAGGCAGGGCTGAGGTGAGTCGAATTAGCTTTTTTTTATAAAAAAATTATTTTTTTAAATACGTTGTTTATGCGTAATAATGCAAAAAAAAATTGTAAGTTAAGTTTTAATTAAAAAAGGAAAAAGTATAGTTTAAAAATGATCCCATGATGCTTCATAAAATGGATGGTTCAAGATATTTTTTTTTTTAAATGTTGGTAACCAAACAGTTGGCGGTAGCCATTGACTTCCATAGAAGATTCTTCAAAATATCATCTTTTGTGCTAATAGAAGAAACTCACAGGTTTGGACCAAGTGTAAGGTCACAAAATGTGGAAAATAGTAATAATGTGGGGGTCTTTTTTCTTCAGTAGTTTATCTTCTGAATACAGTGAAAGGTGTGGTCAGATTTAGTAAAGACTCGAAATTGATTTTACAGCTTATCAAAAGCAGTACACTCATATCTGTTGTCTTCATGTCTTCCTCTCAGCCGGAGAGTCCTGTGATGAAGAAGGCTGTCTCTCTGCTGTCTCTCACGACACCCAACAGTGGCAGGAAACGTCGCCGTCTTAGAGAAACATTGGCTCAGCTCACCAAGGAGACAGAGATTTCTCCCTTCCCACCGCGCAAGAGACCCTCAGCTGAGCACTCCCTCTCCATGGGCTCCCTGCTGGACTTCTCCAACACACCTGACACCTGCAAATCCAGTGGAGGTGAAATGAATGATATGACGTGACAAGCAAACAAATAATGTAACACTCACCCGTCTTCCATGGGTTAAACAAACGAACAGAAGAATAGTCTAACCTAAAAAAAAAAAAACTCTTGGTTTATGGAAAAGTTTGCAAAGTTCCCATTGCATTATGTGAGAGTGTTCCAGAGCTCTCTAGACTTTGATCTCTGGGGTCCAGGGTGATCCCAGGCAGGGCTGAGGTGAGTCGGGATGTGTTTTAGATGAGTGAGGCCGCTGTGTTTTGCAGAGCGCAGGTGCAGGAGGAGCAGCGGTAGGCGGAGGAGTGCCAGACAGAGTAGATCAGAGAAACAGTGGCCACTGCAGCGTACCAGCACTCCTGTGTGCAGACAGGAAACAGACCAGACAGGTGACATTCATAGTAACTTTAGCCCAGGGTTTAGGATGAACGTAAACATTAATCTATGCTATTAATGTGTAGAAAAGGTGATTGCTCAAATTGAACACATTTATCTTTTTTTCTCTTCAAAAGTAAATTATTCGTGTGTGTTGTAGTTTTTTTGTTTTGTTTGTTTATTCAAGGAATGTTCCAGGTTCAATACAGCTTATACTCATTTGTGGCAACGTGGATAACCACAGAAAATGTTTAGATTTAGCTAACAGCAAAAGAAAGTACTCAAATTAATTGAATCATCTTTACTAAACTCAAATTATTTATGGCTTAAAACTGAACTTAATTCAGGTTAACTGATATAACAATGCATTTTACTCTTTACTATGAGCCCAGGTTGATTTTTGGAAATGGGAATTGCTGCTAAACTAAGCTCAGTATTTTTGAATCTTCTCCCCTCGTATTCTTTTTGAAATTCTTTTTATTCAAATATTATTTTTGCTTTAAAGCAAATGTTTTGCTATAATTAGCTTTTTTTATAAATTTTTTTTTTTTTTAAATATGTTGTTTATGCGTAATAATGCAAAAAAAATTGTAAGTTAAGTTTTAATTAAAAAAGGAAAAAGTATAGTTTAAAAATGATCCCATGATGCTTCATAAAATGGATGGTTCAAGATATTTTTTTTTAAATGTTGGTAACCAAACAGTTGGCGGTAGCCATTGACTTCCATAGAAGATTCTTCAAAATATCATCTTTTGTGCTAATAGAAGAAACTCACAGGTTTGGACCAAGTGTAAGGTCACAAAATGTGGAAAATAGTAATAATGTGGGGGTCTTTTTTCTTCAGTAGTTTATCTTCTGAATACAGTGAAAAGTGTGGTCAGATTTAGTAAAGACTCGAAATTGATTTTACAGCTTATCAAAAGCAGTACACTCATATCTGTTGTCTTCATGTCTTCCTCTCAGCCGGAGAGTCCTGTGATGAAGAAGGCTGTCTCTCTGCTGTCTCTCACGACACCCAACAGTGGCAGGAAACGTCGCCGTCTTAGAGAAACATTGGCTCAGCTCACCAAGGAGACAGAGATTTCTCCCTTCCCACCGCGCAAGAGACCCTCAGCTGAGCACTCCCTCTCCATGGGCTCCCTGCTGGACTTCTCCAACACACCTGACACCTGCAAATCCAGTGGAGGTGAAATGAATGATATGACGTGACAAGCAAACAAATAATGTAACACTCACCCGTCTTCCATGGGTTAAACAAACGAACAGAAGAATAGTCTAACCTAAAAAAAAAAAAAACTCTTTTGGTTGTCTGAAAAGTTTGCAAAGTTCCCATTGCATTATGTGAGAGTGTTCCAGAGCTCTCTAGACTTTGATCTCTGGGGTCCAGGGTGATCCCAGGCAGGGCTGAGGTGAGTCGGGATGTGTTTTAGATGAGTGAGGCCGCTGTGTTTTGCAGAGCGCAGGTGCAGGAGGAGCAGCGGTAGGCGGAGGAGTGCCAGACAGAGTAGATCAGAGAAACAGTGGCCACTGCAGCGTACCAGCACTCCTGTGTGCAGACAGGAAACAGACCAGACAGGTGACATTCATAGTAACTTTAGCCCAGGGTTTAGGATGAACGTAAACATTAATCTATGCTATTAATGTGTAGAAAAGGTGATTGCTCAAATTGAACACATTTATCTTTTTTTCTCTTCAAAAGTAAATTATTCGTGTGTGTTGTAGTTTTTTTGTTTTGTTTGTTTATTCAAGGAATGTTCCAGGTTCAATACAGCTTATACTCATTTGTGGCAACGTGGATAACCACAGAAAATGTTTAGATTTAGCTAACAGCAAAAGAAAGTACTCAAATTAATTGAATCATCTTTACTAAACTCAAATTATTTATGGCTTAAAACTGAACTTAATTCAGGTTAACTGATATAACAATGCATTTTACTCTTTACTATGAGCCCAGGTTGATTTTTATTATTTTATATTTTTGATTTATTTAAGTTAAATTGAACATTCCCTTGTATCTAAAACATCGCCAATTGTGACTCATATTACACTTTCTTTTTTTCTTTTTTTTGGAACAGATATTTTGAGAACAAGGATGAAATATACCTGAGGAAGATTTATAGCTGCTCATCCCTGCATCTCTGCTTATGTGTTTCAGAGAATGCCAAACCCCCCAAAAGCTCAACTCCCGCCCTTCCTAAGCAGTCAGCACGCTGGCAGGTCTCCAAGGAGCTCTACCAAACTGAGAGCAACTATGTTGATATCCTGGCCACGGTCCTGCAGGTTTGTGTTCAGTGTGTCTCTTGTGTGTTCTCTTTCTCCTTACATACACACACATAGGAAAGTGGCAGTTCACAGTACCTGGCTGTGGCCTTATCAAACTGAACCAGTGCCTCTGACCAGTAGGGGGAAAATTAATTAGATTTGGACACCAATGCCATGGACATTTGAGCTTTGCTTTGCACCCTTACATGTGGAGCTCATACACACACACACACATACTTCTGTGTCTGCTTGCATAGTAAATGCCACATCATATGCCCACAATCAGAGCCCAGCAAATTTCACTGAACAGTGGAGTCAGATCATCAGGCAATACTGAATAGCCTGACCTTTCCATTGTGGTCCACTGGATCTTCATTAAGTTTATGGAGTAGCTGTCAAGTAGAGGTCTGAACAGAACTGATTTTCCCAGTTTAATTCCACTCTTGCAGAACTGTACTTTGTTTCCATGTTGAATGTTCTCAACCGTTTAATTAAATATTTAATTATTTTTTGTATTTTGCTACTTGTAATTTGTAATTTTATTTATTTTATTTATTTATTTTCCTTATTGCTTCTATTCAGCAGGGATGCATTCATCTGATCAAAAGTCAAGGCATTATAATGTGCAAAAGATTTGTTTTAAATAAATGATTTTAATTTTAAACTTTTCTTTTAAATTCCTGAAAGGATACTGAAAAAAAAAACATTGATGATAATTAGAATCATATTGGATAATGGCTGCTGAAAATTCAACTTTGCCACCACAGGAATATATTACATTTGAAGTATATTCAAATAGAAGTTTAAATTACTGTTTTGATTATTTTTGATCAAATGCAGCCTTGGTAAGCATAAGAAACGTATTCTTATCAATCCCACCTTTTGAGTGGTAGTTTCTAATGTCCCGTTGTTTAGGGTTTATTTTAAGATTGTCAAAAGGCTGAAAAATACTAAAAACTGCTGCTCCACTCTTCTATCAGGCAGTCCACTTTGGCTGACATCTCTTAGAAATAGCACCCTCTCATACCTAGAAATCAGAGGTTTAGTCCTGCGCTGCAACAAATCTAATCAAATCCTTTAGTGATCCCGCAGGAATGCAGACCTCTACTGTCAAGTCCTGCACCATTAGTGAGAATCTCGGGGTCCATTCTAGCTTAGTGATCTAATTTCCTTTGTTGGTCGGTTCTTTCAGCTCTTCAAATACCCCCTGGAGAAAGAGGGGCAGGTGGGCGGCCCTATTCTAGCTCAGGAAGAGATCAAGACCATTTTTGGCAGTATTCCAGACATCTATGACGTGCACACGAGAATAAAGGTAGGCACTAACCTTTCCAAAACGCTGAGTAAAGGCTGTGCTGAACATATTAGCTGATGAATGTGCTTTGACAGGCGGATCTTGAGGAGTTGGTGATGAACTGGTCTGAAGAGAGGAGCGTTGGAGACATTATCCTGAAATATGTGAGTGTGATGAAGCTTTGAACTCGACCTCTTCCGGCATGAAGTTCACAATGCCGTCAAAGAATGAATGAAAGCTTTTGTGGTCTCTTTATTTTTAAAATTCTCTTTCAGTCTAGAGATTTGGTGAAGGCCTACCCACCATTTGTCAACTTCTTTGAGATGAGCAAAGAGACCATAGTCAGATGTGAGAGACAGAAGCCGAGGTTTCATGCGTTCCTGAAGGTACTGTCATCTCTTTTTAGTGTATATAAAGACATCTGTATTATATAGAGACTGATATATTGTTGAAGTAATTTAAAAGATATAAAAGTTTAAGTAAAAGAAGTCTGACCTCAGGGTGTCTATTTTCTTTTCTCCAATATATTTAGAGTGCTAATAGTAAAAATATAGTCAAAATATGATGAATCACTAGTATAAATTTGAGTTGGTTTGTATGGTCATTTTTCGTGAAGACCATTTATTTGCATGTTTTCTCTCATTTTGTTATCCAGATTAATCAGGCTAAACCCGAGTGTGGCCGTCAGACTCTTGTTGAACTTTTGATTCGTCCTGTGCAGAGACTGCCAAGTGTTGCCCTCTTACTGAACGGTAATACATAAATACGACTGTTAGTTTGATTCAGGTAATGGGTTCAAGCTGTTTCTATTCAGTAAATCTGTCTGAATCCTGATTATTTAAATATTTTAAAAAGATACCGTGGAGGTGGTTTGATTCACTTTCATAAATGAATCCATTACATGAAAAAAAAAAAAGTTTGTAGTAAACTTGGTCAACTTTAGAAAACATGCAAACGCGTTATTCTTTAGCAGGTGTGTTATGTTTCATCTCTGTATGCTGACGTAAGAAAGATTTATAGGGAATTTTGTTCTTCGTAGATATAAAGAAACATACATCAGATGACAACCCAGATAAAGTAACCCTGGAAAAGGCTATCGAGTCTCTCAAGGAAGTGATGACGTAAGTTCTGCGGCTAACCCCTAATTTTTTCTCTCAAAATAAACTAGTAATGCAATGAAATTTTGGCATTCGAAAATATTCTGCAAAAATTTATTTTCAGTGTCAACCGAAACTGCTTTGGAGGGTTGAAATCATTTACTATAATGGTAACTTTTAGCCAAAGATTTCTTTACTATTCTCGCTCCGTCTTAATTTTCACAGCCACATAAATGAGGATAAAAGGAAAACAGAGGGACAGAAGCAGATTTTTGATGTTGTTTATGAAGTGGACGGCTGCCCTGTGAGTAATTTTTCACTTTTCTGCAAACATCTTATATTTACACAAATCTCAGTTGAGTTCAAAGAAATAAATCACCCACAATTCAGTCATTTACGTGCCTTCATATAAGTAGTGCTATATTCCAAGTCTTTGAGTCAACAAATCGCAATGGAAGATGATATATTCTGAAAGTCGTCACCCTCTGTCGCAGCTCTCAAATAACTTCCCACATTTTCTATGTCCCAACCAAAAGAACTGAAGTTACCATATTGTGAGTGACCCATGGGATTTTGTCTCGCCCTTTTGAAATAAGCGTATGCTGTAATGAGTAATAACATTCACCAAGCAATTCTCCCCTGCCAGTCCACCCAGACCATGAAGGCTAAGCTATGAAAACAGGTCATTCAGAAAATAATCACGGTCAGAACCATGACACATGACTGTCCGTTTACATCCCAATACCAATTTATTATTTGACAATTTTAAAACTGAGGATAGCCAATCATAGCAGAGGACATATAGATGTTAAAGGTACATTTCTAATTTTAAAGCTACAGTAGCAGAAATGGGCAGAACTGTTTGTGAAATTTGTCTTTATGGTGCTAGAAACCTTGACTAACATTGTAAGTGGACTTCAAGAACTAAATAAAATGCTAACAAATGTTTATAATATGGCTATTTTAAAGTGCCCCTATTATGGGATTTTGAAAATTACCTTTCATGCAGTGTGTAACAGCTCTAAGTGAATGAAAACGTCCTGCAAAGTTTTAAATCTGAAAGTGCACCGTGTATAAAGTAGGGATGCACCGATATGAAAATTTTGGCCGATACCGATTATTCTTTATTTTTGAAAGCCGATAACCGATATGTTGGCCGATAAATCTATATCCAAATTGTTATATACTTTTTGAGAGCCTGATTACAAAAAAAGGTCTCATCATTAAAAGCCACATCCCAAACACTTCAACATAAGCAGCCTAGTTTGAACGGTGTACCAAACAGTGCCACTATATGAAAGACATTAATCTTGATCTCTGGTCTTGCTTATGGTATTAGATTAATGAATGCCTTATTTTGTCAATCTGCTAGTTAGTTTCTCAATATTGTTATTATTACACCCACATTGCATTTGAATATACTATTAAATTGATTTCATCTAACTGAATGTCAAGTATCAGATTTACTGCACGTTGGAGCTATCCACAGTTAGTTTGTGGATCCATTAAGTGACATTTATTGTTTGTGTGTGTATGTATCTCGATCTTTCCAGTCGTTTTCAATTGACATTTTTTATTAAATATTCAAAAACATTAAAGGGGTCTTATGACGTTGCTAAAAAAAAAAAAGATTATGTTGTGTATTTGGTGTAATGCAATGTGTTTATGCGGTTTAAGGTTAAAAAAACATTATTTTCCACATAATGTACATTATTGTTTCTTCTCTATGCCCCGCCTTTCTGAAACGCGTCGATTTTTACAAAGCTCATCATTCTGAAAAGCGAGGTGTACGCTGATTGGCCAGCTATCCAGTGCGTTGTGATTGGCTGAATACATCAAGCGTGTGACGGAAATGTTACACCCCTTACCATACTGTGATGCCGTCTCCCGGCACGACGAGATAAAACCCATTACAAACGAGGCATATGTTGCATCCAGTGTCAATATGTGTGCAACATGTGTAATATGTCAAAATCAAAAAGTTTTACCTTTTTATGATAAAACAAGCTTAGTTCAGTTTCAAATACAACTAGTATAACCCCAAGAAAACACCATAAAATTCATGATACAATTATTTATATTCGTAAAATACTTTTCACTTTTATAATGTGTAAAAAAAACAAAAACAACGATGCATGTATTCAATAAATCTATGAACATTTTTGAATATTACCTTTCTGAGAGACTAGCAAGTGCATTTGAACTAGATTTCAAAATTTTAGGGAGTTTCCCATTTATTTTTTTTTCTTCTTGAACATCTTTGTCATAATTTTGGTCTTCCCTCATCTCTGATTCCTCGGTTTAACCATCAGCTCGTCCCTAAATTTCTTTCCGTTTTCTTCTCCAAATTGTCAGCAACCACAATGATTGTTTGTTCAGTTCACGGGTGAGCGGTATCACTAAAAAAAAAAGTTAATAATTTATGCGTGTGCAATCTGTGCTTGCTGACTCGACTCTCTGGCCTGTTTCCCTAATTAGTGAGGGGAATGCATTTAAGCACTGGAGGGGTTGCTGGCATGCTGGTGCACGGCTGTGGTCATCTTCGACCAATACTGGCTCTGGCCTGGTAATGAGAGCAGGGAGAAGGGAAGACTCTGAGTGATTAATTATTCATTTTAGGAAGTCCTCTGTATGCGTATCTGTCACCCCAATCTGCATTACACATTTCGGCTCCACTAAAGCACCTGAAGGATTCCCAACTGTTCCACCTGAGAACAGGAGAGGACATTTTACATTCCTGCATTATGAAGAAAGCTGCATGTATTAAGAGTTTAGTGTGTGTGTGTGCTTTTTCCTTCTGCATCTTCATATTCAGATTGCCAGGAAGAGACACAAGGTCATAACCACTTTCCGGAGTCCATTGGGTCAGACGCGGCCACCAGCCCAGCTCAAACACATAGCCCTGATGCCTCTGTCCCAGATCAGAAGAGTCCTTGACATCCAAGACACAGAAGGTGAGGGGACCACACGGCATTCTGCATCCCAGCAAGTGCACTCGTGCATATTTTAGTTTTCTGTGTTCTGAATTAGTACCCTGGAGAGGGAGGTGAAGTCTAGTTATGTGTAAAGTGTGTCACTTCACTATAGAGCTGGCCAGGATACAGTGCAAGGAATTACAACAGAATTTTAACAGTAAAATATGGTAAAGGGTTTATTCTGAGATAACCAGCTGGATGTACATTATCCCACTTATTACACAGCTACTTGCCACAAGTAAATAATTAGTAATAATTTTTTTTATTAGCTAAACAAACGCAAAGCTTCCACCAATAAAAAACAGTTCAAGCAAGAGTACATCAAAAATTAAATGTATATTAGGGCTGAGCAAGTTAATGCGTTATCACGTTAACGCATTAATTAACGCCAACAATTATTTTATCAAGCATTAACGCAGTTTATTATTATTATTATGAAAGCCCGTTGCTCACTGGCTCTGAACGTGCTCGTAATCACGACTTCATAAGTGGGAAATGGGAAGTTTCCCATGGCACATGAAGACAGCAGAGAAGCGCTCTCGTTCAGCACAGTGGAGTGTATCGTTTTGTTAACTTTGTGGTTTATTATTTTGAGTAGTTTGGGACGCAGTGACACATGGCCCTCTCGCAATATATATACGCAATCGTGATGCAGTTATCAGAAGTTCCGTGCTCCGGCGGGGTTAGCACTCACACTCACAGATCTATATATAACTGAACCGCACTCTGGCCCACCTCTTCCAACTGAGCCAGGGACGGCTAAACGAACCGAGCCCCAAGCGCGGCACAGAGCGATCACACTAGTCAAATGAACCGGGCTTTGGGGGTCAAACGCGCTCGGGCACGGTTAAGATTGCCTAGTGTGAGTACACCCTTATTCTCCCAGATCCCACACGAGTCTCTACTCGCCCATCAAGTGTTGTCCCGCGCCGCACTCTGCTGCGTTGGGTCCCACGTGCAGTTCTCTACTCAGAAGGTGCCTGTTGTAATGTTATCATCGAGGCTCTGGACTCTGAGCATAACTTGTTTTTCTATAACAAAATATAAATTATTTTCTATAAAAACGTTAATGCCCTGGCAGTGGCAAATAGCTTTGGTTTTATATTTAATTTAATGACATTAAGTTGAGATTTACAAGAAATATTTTAACTGCTACTATGTAAAAGGAATACTGCTGTAATAAAAAGCACCTTATTTGTTTAGTGTTTGCAAACCAAATGTTATTGCACTTTTGTTCATATAGCAGTACTTTTAAATGAAGAGTGCACAATACACTACTTTTGAATTTATGGAATTTTGTGCATAATGCGATTAATCGTGATTAATCGCAGAAAATCAAAAAAAAATTTTTCATTAATTATTACAAATTTTAATCGTTGCTCAGCACTGATATATATGTATATGTGACCTTGGACAACAAAAGCAGTCTTAAGTCGCTGGGGTATATTTGTAGCAATAGCCAACAATACATTGTATGGGTCAAAGTGATATGTATTTCTTTTATGCCAAAAATCATTAGGATATTAAGTAAAGATCATGTTCTATGAAGATATTTAGTAAATTTCCTGTAAATACATCAAAACTTAATTTTTGATTAGTAATGTATGTACTTTATGTATGTATATTTACATTGCAGTGTAAGAATTGGTATGTTTACCAATGTTTTTTTTTGAGGGCCGATACGGATATTAGGGAGTAAAAACGGCCGATATCGATATATTGGCCGATATTCTTTGTGTATATTATAGTTCACATTGTTTCCAACTGAATATTGTTTCACTTGGAAAGAAAACACATTAAAGATGATGTGTGAATGTTGTTTTATGTTGACTTCAATGACCCTAACCAATTAACATTGTAAAAAAGTTAATATATTTTTCAGTTAGTTTTTTTTTTATTCAACCTCAATGTTTTATAACCATGTAGTAAGAGGCTTTATTTTAATGTTTGAATTTAATGCTTTACAAATATACTTTATTTAAAAATGTAAGTGTTAATGTACAGCCAGCTGGTCATTATGAGAAACCCTGACAGGATGATCAAAACACTGATTTGAAACAATGTCTTGTATCATCATAAAGAGCATGATTTTATGCTAGTGGTCAGCTGACGTTTTAGCACAAACTCCACCGGTTAGCCTAGGTCACATCCCTGACCTCACATTTTCTCACATGTATTTGCGTTTATCTCTCTCAGAGTGTCAGAACGCCTTCGCCCTGGTGGTACGTCCTCCTACAGAACAGGAGAACCTGTTATTCAGTTTCCAGCTGACGGCCGAAGACACCTTCAAATCCACCTGGCTCAAAACACTCTGTCGTCAAGTGGCCAACACGATTTGCCGAGCTGATGCGGTGAGCGGACACACACACATGAAACATGGCCACTTCCTCCTCAGATCATCCCCCTCATGTCTGGAACAGAACTCAATTATTTATTTTATTAGCTCTTCTTTCTTTTTATTGTGGCTATAAATTAGGAGGTTTGTGTGGGCCTTTTGGTGTTGGCTAATCCTATTAGATGCTCCTGTGTGGTTAAACTGGAAGCCAAATTAATTTAATTAAGAGTGGAATTGTACATGCAGACGTCTTTATCTTCATGCTGCAGAACCGCAGGTCCTCCCCAGGGCTTCCAAAACGGGGCACGTAATTGACGAGGGCAGACAGATGCATGTATTTCCCTATATAATTAAACATCCAGACCAAACCCTGTGCCTAAATGCGTTTCGGCCTGGCCTGCAGTTCTCTCAATGGCCATGAGGTGGCGACCTATCCACACGTCACCGGCATGAAATATGGCCACTTTCGATCTCTGCTCCTGTGAATATCAAGAAGCCCCAGCTGTTTGGAAGGCTGAACAGTGACGCTTCTTTTTGCATTTTGACAGGCCAGCAGTATCGCTGTGTATTTATTTAATTTTACGTGTCTTAAACAGGAAGATCTCATTCAGAGCACCGATCCTGACTCCGTCCAAGTGAGCACAAAGGACATGGACAGCACGCTCAGCCGAGCATCCAGGGCCATCAAAAAAACGTCAAAGAAGGTAGGGAGAGGAACTTGAAACAATTGAAAATGACACGATGCGCATGCATGCTGTCAATGTTCAGGAGGCTTTCTTGAGAATTGCATCATAAAGTAACCGCTTTTAACCCAGTGGTTAAAACAAAGAAACTTTGTAGAAAACAGGCTAATTGTGCATGTTTGTGTTTTAGGTCACGAGAGCTTTTTCTTTCACTAAAACCCCCAAGCGTGTGCTTCAGAGGGCGTTTATGGCCAACGGTACCCCAGATGAGAGGAGTCCTGGCCCAGATGCCGATCACATGGGCCGAATGTCTAGCAGCTCCACACTGGCTGTGAGTCCACACACACATTTTCTTCTCTTTTCCACACAGTCTGTCGATTTATTCTCACAAATCTACTGATCTAACCTACGAATGAAAGACGCACACCTGTCGACAATGCATGAATAATGCACTCACCTTTAAGTAAGCCTAATCACAATGTTTAGAATACACGCACGACAACAAATGATGCATTTATGTGCTCCTTCAAGGGCAAAAATAAATATATAAGAATAAAGTTTAAAAAAAGCTGAAGCTTGGCATCTATTCAAGCAACATGAGGAGAGTGAGAAAAATGCTAAAATAGCTTTTTTTTTTATTAAACAGTGGTTTACTGAACAAATAAAAATTCTTAGGGATAAAAATCTACCTCAGCTTACGCAAACTATAAGGTTACAATTAACAACAGAGCCCAAACTTAAATTTAATTACTATTTATAAGCACAATGCCGTTTTTAAATAAACTTCAACATTTATTTGTTGAAATATAATAATTTACACAGTGGCTCTCAACTTTTTCATAACAGATTTATTTAAACATTAAATAATTAAGACATCACCAACAGGTAAAGTAAAATCATATGAATATAAAGTCTTGCGAAATGCTCTTCTCTTGAGTTAATTTATAGCACACTAACGAGCTGTGGACACTGATGACTGCCTGAGGTAAATGAAATGCTACGTGACGTTTTGTTTACAAGCTGTTTTATTGACGCGTTTCCGTGGTTGAAACGTTGATTGTGTGAGGCATGAGATGTTCATTCATGGTTATTTCATGCTATAACTATAGTAAAGAGGAAGGGATGATCTTGCTGCCGTTTGAACTGAGGCGTTTATACAGCGATCTGTCGCGCACATCAAAGAGCATCAAAATGACATTTATTGTTTGAATTTCCTGAAAAAAAGGACATCATTTGAAAGATGAAACGGTTTCTTATCAAAAATGAGCATATATAACTGGAAGTTTCCAATTAAGTTTTGCTTGTGCAGTGGTTAAAACAATGCTGTATTTGTTCGGCACACATGCGTACTGAACCGAAAGACCCATACCAAACATTTTCGATACGAATACTTGTACCGTTACACCCCTAATATATATATTTCTCATATATGATTTGGTGCTCAAGAAACATTTCTTATATTATCAATGCTGAAAACGGGTGTGTTGCTGGATGGAGAAAAAAAAGAAGTAATTTTGTTATTTGTGAATGTCCATAGGGAGTGCATTATTTCCACTCAAAATGTTTTCACTTTTGATGTGAATAAGCCTTGAATCCGAAATATTAAACTACAATGATCGATCTTTTATTCAGACACCCTTTTTTTTCGGAGCACAATGGCTCATTTTTGTTCAAATATTGGCAAAAATTGTTCAAATATTTCATACTTGTGTGTGATTTAGTCACATTGCACTTGGTGTAAACAGGCATTTACATAAATTCAAGTCTCTCATCCAGTCAAATTGCACATTTTAATCTCATTTTCTACAGCTGAACCTTTGCAGTATTACTTGCCAATTCGGTTGGATTGCATTTCCCTATCAGAGGACTTACAGGTTGCCTTGGTCATTCACTCATGCTTTTCTTTCCTTCAGCATCAGGGGTCTTGAGCTCTTTGCTTCATTTGAAAAGGGATATTTTTACCTTTTTCATTAAGGTGATTCATGCACTGCTAAATATTTGAGAAATCCCTACCTTCGTAACGAGATCACGCTCAAATTTTTCACTTCCTCTTTCAATTTTAAAGTGAGTGATTGTGAGGGCATGCGATGAAGAGGCGGTGCAAGGTGAGGTTAATGCACTCTCTCTCTTTCTCTTCCCTCCGTGCGAGTGTAGATGTCTCGTTCTGCCTCTACGTTCAGTCTGACGGGCTCTATTAAAAGCGCAGTGGTTCAGCGGTCAAACTCTCTGGACCATGCCCCGTGGCCCAGGGTCCCGGTGTGTGTCCGCACGCCGTGCAGTCCAGAGAGGGCTGATGAACCAGCAGCTCCCAAAACCCAGATCAGACCATCCATCCTGTCCCTCCCAGCGGCCCAGCCCGTAGCTCAGTGCCGAGAGCTGTTGGCGCCCCCTGAGCCGCAGCACAGGTTCCCTGGGTCTCCACGGCGGGAGACCCTCCTGTAGGACTCTTGAATGTGAGCACAGCAGTTCTGCCTCTTTGACTCACTGTGACTTTTACTAACTCACATCTGGGGACGGTGTTAACACTAACTCACTACCGCACAGATGGGCTATGGTGGCACTCAATTATAGATGATCTGAGGACTGGTTCAAAAGGGATAATTGTCTAAAAAATGTAAATGGTCATTTCCTCACCCTCATACTGGCCCCTCTATGTAATTTACTGTAATGTTGAGAAATGTTATTAGTACTGCACTATTTTTCCCATCATGAAAGTGAATGGGGATCCAGACTGTCATCAAATGACATAAATCTCCATAATAGTAACTTGACTGAAATTTTGACCGTTGTTAATTTATCCTCACCCAGTTTATACACAGTAGCTATAATCTCATTTGTATTTTTCATATTGACACTTGCCACATTGTAAATGTTGAATGTGCATCATGTGGCAAATGATGACAGGCCACATCATATCAATGTCATGTCTTCAAATTTGACTTGTTGCTTTATTTTAGTATTATTTGCATAAAATTTTTGTATTTGTTAATATTATAAATTTGCTTTTATTTTTATATTTTACGTTTTAATTTTAGTATTGTTTTAGTTAACAATATCAACCCTTAAATTTTTGTTTCATGCTCAAGAGTTATTATATTACTTTTAACTGTAGCATAAGAGTCATATGAAACAGTTTTATAATATTTCCCCGTTTCATTCCGCATTCACTTTCATTCGATGGAAAAGTGTTAAAGTATCACCTTTTGTGTTTCATGGAAGAAAAAATGTCATGCATGTATGACATGAGTTTAAAAAAAAGAGAATAGAATTTGTTCACTCAAAAAAAAATCCAACTTATTCTGATAAAGTTAAGATTTTCATTGAATAAAAGTTTTATTTTTTGCTTTGTTCCAACAAAAAAAAGAAGTGTGACGTAACAATACAGACAGAATGAACCTTATTTTTGGTGAAGAGCCCCTTAAACACAGACCTCAGATCATTTATGCGGGGTGAAATATGACATCTCAGATGCATTTATAGTTCCATGATTCTCAGTATAATGACGGTTTTTATAATAAAGACGTAATTGTTACTGTGGCAATGTGATTTTTCTTTTTCCCATAAATCTCATATTTTTACTGGGATACTGTTACGAGATCATGTTGGCATGATCTATGGGCGCGACAGCTGTAAAGTAGCTGATGACCATGATTTAATCTCCTATTTCTAATTTGATCCCATAAACTATAATCTGTATACTAAAGTGTGTGCGTTTAGCACAATCAAGGCAATTCAAGTTCAAGGCCACCTTAATTCTTATTAAGCAATGCTAAATAATAGGATTATTGTTGTGCATGTGTGAAAGCAGCCTGGTGCTTGTTACATCTGTGAGCACATTAAGAGTAAAACAAAATAAATTGGGTTTGTGGTTTGCTAACCTTCTTTTCACCTTCACATCTCTGTTTAAAGGGAAGAATACAGTATTATCCTCTGCATGGAGGTTAACACTCCTTTGGGTAACACTGTCGGTTCTGAAGGGTGAACACTTAAAAAGGGTCAACCGTGTGCATTCTTACCACAGCGAGCTTGTAAAGCCAATATCATTAACACGGATTTCTCTCCTCGCCTTTTCTCACTCCCTTGAATAAACACTCACAAAAACCTGTGAACCTCAGGCTTCTGCGAGAACACTTGTGATTTAAAAAAAGGCTAAGCACTGGCTTTTGGTCAAAAGAGAAAATCTCAACACTATTTAATGATTAGTTCCTACCCTAAATCCATGAAGATTAGCTGTAGTTTTGTAGGCTTCAGCAGGGATGGGCAGCGTGATTCTCAATACCATGAAGTGTTATTATTTTGAACAAATTTACAGATAAAATATTGGTTGAAAAAAGGATTTTGATAATGAAATCTAGATGTAAATGATTATGACCGTTAAATAATTACAATAAACTTGATGGCAGTCTAAGAAAAGTAACAGATATTAATGCACTTACAATGCAGAATGTTTATGCAAATAATTGAAAAATAAATTATGTATAAAATCTTAATTATTCCAAAATATTGACAGGTATGCATTTATAATATTTCATAGGTTAATGTTTATACTTTTTCCCCCCCACAGTTTTATCTGTAATAGTTTGACACATTTTTTTGTGTGAAATGTTTGTTGCCAAATTCTATACCAATATAAACCACACTAACTTCAGTCTTATAATCAATATTTTGTCATTCATTCACTTTAAAGGACATTTTTCTTTAAAAGACAATTAAAAAACAAAATATCACTGATTCCATGTGACTGTAGAAATGTCAATTTGACACATTATTAGAGTATTCAGTTCATGTGCAAATTCAATTCATTTTGTTCAATTCTCGGCTACTTTACAACTTGTTGGGCTCATGTAATCAGAATTTAGGATTAGATTGATCAGTTTTTATAATGTTAGTTTTGCTGTTTTGAGTCGTTTTTTATTATTGTTGTTCATGTTACATAATTTGAAATAGTTTTCATATTAATGCCAGATTCAATTTTTATGAATAAGCTTTTAGATTGCATCCAAGTTTTAAATAAAAAAAATTAATCAAATATTTTACATCTGAAAAATAATGAATTCTCTTGATTATCCAATATAGGCATTATCACTTGGGTATTTGGTGTATAGACTATTTTAATTATATCATGGTATAATGAAAATGTGGTATAAAATCACTCGCACCGTGAAATGTTTTATTTATTTATTTATTTTTTGCTCACAACGCCCACTCCCTAGACTCCAGTGTGAATAGCTTGTTCAGAGAGCCCTAAGTGCGTTATAGCTTTAACCAACACTTGCAACATGCTGCACTGAATCTTTAACAAGGTCTTCTGGGTATAAAAATGCACCAAATGGTAACACTTCCACCACGTACAATTGAGCACTCTTGAGTCTTAAACTGAGACTGGAATGGAAATAACCTAGAATAACCCTGAAACTGTCCTTTCATCGCTATATTGCATTTCTCTCTTCCATTTTCTTTTTCCAGGCTGTTCATTCCCCATCGATGATCAACCTGTCCTCCGCCTTCGAGAGGAAGTATCATACCTTCAGCCGATCCACAACTCACCTGTTCTGAACTTTGCATCCGGAGTTGTCATTAATTTCCACACTACTACCACGTCCGCCCGACGCCTCCAGCCCAAGACCCCCCACCTGGGTTTAATTTGCAGCTCCAGAACCCACCAAATGAAGTACAGCTTGTGTTGATGTCAATGTCTGGGCACATTTATAACTGACATGTTCTGATTTTTATTAGAGGGGTAGAGTATTTACACTGTTATTAACCACTGAAAGTATTTCTTAATGTTTTGTAAGACAGGCCCTAATCTAAACTAATCTAGTTTTCAGCTTTTATAAAGCTATACACATCTAGCTGTTGCATTTAAGTGGAAAATGCACTGGTTTAAATGCGGCCTTACATTTGTGCGTACTTTTAGAAGTGATTTTTATTGTTGATTTAGGGGTATTGATTTCTAAAAGTCAAAAGAGTTGTTGCGGTCCGCCTGCCATATTTATTCTCCAGAATCACTTCTATAAATAGTTTATGTAAATCTTTCTTTCCGTCTCTATTTATGTGTAAATATTGTGATTGTGTCATACTAATAATAGTTTGTACCTTTTTGTAGTCTCTGCACTTATGTCAACACGAAAATGTAGTCATGTTTCACGTTTGTCTGTAAAAGGGAATCATGTCTGCCTGCTGCAGATTTGTTTGGAGTGGGTGGTTTTAGGTTATTGTTTGACTACTTTTGAAGGTAACTTCATTTATTCTTTATTAATAAAAGAAGCATAAAGCCTTCATCTTGTTCTTGTCTGAGGTGAAAATTTAACACTGCAAGCAATTCTTCTATCTTTTGCAGTAAACTAAAGCCTCACCGTCCATGGAGTACTTTGAAAGACCAAAAATCGAGTATCTGGGCCTTAAAGACCAAAGTATAATTTATTTTTGGAAATAAACGCTTATATGCGTACAGTAGGGCTGGACGATATGGCCAAAATTAATATCACGATATATTTCTTAATTTCGGTCGATGCGATATAATTCCGATATCGATATTAACACTATTTTAAAAAAGCCTCGTATAAACTGCCATTAAGAACACCCACAACAGATGTCTGTGCATACAAACTTATGAAAAATTAATTTCCGAAGTCTGATACCTCATATAAAACCATATAATATTTTAGAAGAGAAAAAAGTGGCACAAATAAATGAATGTTCACCTTTTATTTGTGTTTAGCCTTCATACAAACAAGAAATGTGAAATCACTGTCAAATAATCGTCTTGGACTCCCCTAATTAATATTAATATCTTTAACTTCAAACTGTAGGCTAACATACACTACCAGTCAAACGTTTTTGAACAGTAAGAGTTTTAATGTTTTCGAGAATTCTCTTCTGCTCACCAAGCCTGCATTTATTTGATCCAAAACCTTTTGTAACATTATAAATGTCTTTTGATCAATTTAAAGCATCCTTGCTAAATAAAAGTATTAATTTCTATAATTTCTTTCCAAAAAAAAAGAAGAAATCATACTGACTCCAAGCTTTTGAATGGAATAGTGTATAATGTTACAAAAGCTTTTTGTTTCAGATAATTGCTGGTCTTTGGATCTTTCTATTCATCAAAGAATCCTGAAAAAAAAAATGTACTCAACTGTTTTAAATATTGATAATCAGCAAATCGGCATATTAGAATGATTTCTGGATCATGTGACACTGAAGACTGGAGTAATGATGCTGAAAATTCAGCTTTGATCACAGGAATAAATTAAATTTTAAAATATATTTAAATAGAAAGCAGTTATTTTAAATGGTAAAAATATTTCAGAATTGTACTGTTTTTGCTGTACTTTGGATCAAATAAATGCAGGCTTGGTGAGCAGAAAAGAATTCTTAAAAAAAAAAAAAAAAAAAAAAAAAAAAAAACTAAACATCTTACTGTTCAAAAACTGTTGACTGGTAGCGTAGGCTGATTATTCTTATAGATTGAAACAGTGCTTTAGCCAGGATAAAGAGTATGAAAAGTGCTCTTGAGTTGCTGCAGAAAACAAAAACATGTTGCTGGAGACAGGTTTATTATTGAAAATGCAAACTGATTGTCTGCCAGCAGGAGACGTATTGAGAGCGGTAGAACTAGCGGTTTCCCCAGTAACGTCTGTAATCATAGCAGCTCTGATCATGAACGCTTCTTTATCAGATTAAATGAAAATGCCATCGAAACTTTTCTGAAGAAAGTCCTTTCCCTTCAGAGATGCATTCATATAAAACATCCGCGCTTCGTTTTGATTTTGAAACGTGCAGTGCTCATGTTTATTCAACGAAGTCAAACGCCACAAATAAATCAATGTATGGGAACCACTGGTAAATTGGTAATGTATATCGAAATATTGGAAATGTGTTTAAAAATCATATCGCGATACATATTGATATTGAATTATTGTACAGCCCTAGCGTACAGTCAAACGCATAGCCTTTCAAAGTATACTTCATTTGATAGCATACATGAACACCGAGACTCTTGACACAAGCACACTAGAACTTTCCTAGTGCACTGCCTGCACTATTTCTCTGCAGTTGTTATGAGCGATAAAAATGTCCTTGTAAAAGAAGAGTTGCGTGATCATCTTAACCCCCTCATGCAAGGACTCGTCAACATGGATGTCTGTTTTTGCTGTCTCTACTAGTTTTTCTTGTTTCCACATTTAGAAAAATCTGTCTGTGCATGTACAGTGAATCAGAATGAGCTTTATTGCCAGGTGTTTACACATACGAGGAATTTGTTATCGTGACAGAAGCTTCCACAGTGCAACAGAATGACAGTGACGGAAACAAAAAAAACACAGATAAAAAAAAAAATAGAACAAGAAAATAAGGAGTAAAAATATACAAATCGACAGTTGTATGTACAGGTATATCATGTGCAAATTGAAATGTAGACTGAGTATGTGTGTTAGATAAATAAGTGTATGAGAGAATAAATAGTGTGTGTTCCACGGTTATTGTCAAGTGTTCATGAGATGGATGGCCTGAGGGAAGAAACTGTTCCTGTGTCTGGTCGTTCTGGTGCTCAGAGCTCTGTAGCGTCGACCAGATGGCAACAGTTCAAAGAGGGAGTGTGCTGGATGTGAGGGGTCCAGAGTGATTTCACATGATCCTTCAGAAATAATTCTAACATTCTGATTTGTTGCTCAAAAATAATGTTGAAAACAGCCGAGTAGAATTTTTTTTTTCAGGTTTCTTTGATGAATAGAAAGTTCAGAAGAACAGCATTTATCTGAAATGGAAACCTTTTGTAACATTATAAATGTCTTTTGATCAATTTAAAGCATCCTTGCTAAATAAAAGTATTAATTTCTATAATTTCTTTCCAAAAAAAAAAGAAGAAATCATACTGACTCCAAGCTTTTGAATGGAATAGTGTATAATGTTACAAAAGCTTTTTGTTTCAGATAAATGCTGGTCTTTGGATCTTTCTATTCATCAAAGAATCCTGAAAAAAAAAATGTACTCAACTGTTTTAAATATTGATAATCAGCAAATCGGCATATTAGAATGATTTCTGGATCATGTGACACTGAAGACTGGAGTAATGATGCTGAAAATTCAGCTTTGATCACAGGAATAAATTAAATTTTAAAATATATTTAAATAGAAAGCAGTTATTTTAAATGGTAAAAATATTTCAGAATTGTACTGTTTTTGCTGTACTTTGGATCAAATAAATGCAGGCTTGGTGAGCAGAAGAGAATTCTTAAAAAAAAAAAAAAAAAAAAAAAAAAAAAAACTAAACATCTTACTGTTCAAAAACTGTTGACTGGTAGCGTAGGCTGATTATTCTTATAGATTGAAACAGTGCTTTAGCCAGGATAAAGAGTATGAAAAGTGCTCTTGAGTTGCTGCAGAAAACAAAAACATGTTGCTGGAGACAGGTTTATTATTGAAAATGCAAACTGATTGTCTGCCAGCAGGAGACGTATTGAGAGCGGTAGAACTAGCGGTTTCCCCAGTAACGTCTGTAATCATAGCAGCTCTGATCATGAACGCTTCTTTATCAGATTAAATGAAAATGCCATCGAAACTTTTCTGAAGAAAGTCCTTTCCCTTCAGAGATGCATTCATATAAAACATCCGCCATGTGTGTTTTGATTTTGAAACGTGCCGTGCTCATGTTTATTCAAAGACGTCAAACGCCACAAATAAATCAATGTATGGGAACCACTGGTAAATTGGTAATGTATATCGAAATATTGGAAATGTGTTTAAAAATCATATCGCGATACATATTGATATTGAATTATTGTACAGCCCTAGCGTACAGTCAAACGCATAGCCTTTCAAAGTATACTTCATTTGATAGCATACATGAACACCGAGACTCTTGACACAAGCACACTAGAACTTTCCTAGTGCACTGCCTGCACTATTTCTCTGCAGTTGTTATGAGCGATAAAAATGTCCTTGTAAAAGAAGAGTTGCGTGATCATCTTAACCCCCTCATGCAAGGACTCGTCAACATGGATGTCTGTTTTTGCTGTCTCTACTAGTTTTTCTTGTTTCCACATTTAGAAAAATCTGTCTGTGCATGTACAGTGAATCAGAATGAGCTTTATTGCCAGGTGTTTACACATACGAGGAATTTGTTATCGTGACAGAAGCTTCCACAGTGCAACAGAATGACAGTGACGGAAACAAAAAAAAACACAGATAAAAAAAAAAATAGAACAAGAAAATAAGGAGTAAAAATATACAAATCGACAGTTGTATGTACAGGTATATCATGTGCAAATTGAAATGTAGACTGAGTATGTGTGTTAGATAAATAAGTGTATGAGAGAATAAATAGTGTGTGTTCCACGGTTATTGTCAAGTGTTCATGAGATGGATGGCCTGAGGGAAGAAACTGTTCCTGTGTCTGGTCGTTCTGGTGCTCAGAGCTCTGTAGCGTCGACCAGATGGCAACAGTTCAAAGAGGGAGTGTGCTGGATGTGAGGGGTCCAGAGTGATTTTGCTAGCCCTTTTGCTCACTCTGGATGAGTACAGTTCTTGGAGAGAAGGGAGGATTGTACCAATGATTCGCTCAGCAGTCCGGACTACCCTCTGAAGTCTTCTGAGGTCAGATTTGGTAGCTGAGCTGAACCAGACAGTTACTGAAGTGCAGTCGACAATTGTATGTACAGGTATATAACAATAGACAGTTGTATGTACAGGTATATTATGTGCAAATTGAAATGTAGACTGAGTGTGTGTGTTAGATAAATAAGTGTATGAGTGAATAAATAGTGTGTGTTCCACAGTTATTGTCAAGTGTTCATGAGATGGATGGCCTGAGGGAAGAAACTGTTCCTGTGTCTGGTCGTTCTGGTGCTCAGAGCTCTGTAGCGTCGACCAGATGGCAACAGTTCAAAGAGGGAGTGTGCTGGATGTGAGGGGTCCAGAGTGATTTTGCTAGCCCTTTTGCTCACTCTGGATGAGTACAGTTCTTGGAGAGAAGGGAGGGTTGTACCAGTGATTCGCTAAGCAGTCCAGACTACCCTCTGTAGTCTTCTGAGGTCAGATTTGGCAGCTGAGCTGAACCAGACAGTTATAGAAGTGCAGAGGACAGATTCAATGATGGCATAGTAGAACTGTTTCAGCAGCTCCTGTGGCAGGCTGAATTTCCTCAGCTGGCGAAGGAAGTACAACCTCTGCCGGGAATGTGGATAATGCTGATGACATTTATGTTACGTGCACTGTATGCATAACCTGGTATATGCATAAAAACCAAAGTGTACTTTGGGCTTAAAGGGATAGTTCACTCAAAAATGAGAATTACCCCTCAAGCCATTCTAGGTGTACATGACTTTCATCTTTCAGACGAATACAGTCAGATTTATATAAAAAAAAATGTCTTGGCTCTTCCAAGCTTTATAATGGCAGTGAATGGGGGCCGAGATTTTAAAGTTCAAAAAAGTACTCCACGGCTTCAGGGGTTAATAAATGCCCTCTGAAGCAAAGCAATGCATTTGTGTAAGAAAAATATCCATATTTAAAACTTTATACACCTTAATATCTATCTTCCGCTACCTGTCGTATTCACGTTCACGAGAGAGTGGTGTTCCAGCGTAGGACATGGGCATAAGCTCCGGTGAGAATATGCTAGTCTCGTGACTATCAAGTTTTGTTTACAGCAAAGGAAAGCCATGTGAAGAAGTGAATACTTTTAGCTATATTCTACATTTTATTAGTCTTAAAATAGTGCTTTACGCTATGCCTACGTCCTACATCATCCACTGGAACACCACCGTTCTAAGTGAACGCACATACAGAAGCTAGTTTATAAAGTTTTTATTTTTCTTACACAAACGCATCGATTCGCTTCAGAAGGCCTTTATTAACCCCCCGAAGCTGTGTGGAGCACTTTTATGATTGATGTTTGCATTATATAAAAAAAAATGTCTTGGCTCTTCCAAGCTTTATAATGGCAGTGAATGGGGGCCGAGATTTTAAAGTTCAAAAAAGTACTCCACGGCTTCAGGGGTTAATAAATGCCCTCTGAAGCAAAGCAATGCATTTGTGTAAGAAAAATATCCATATTTAAAACTTTATACACCTTAATATCTATCTTCCGCTACCTGTCGTATTCACGTTCACGAGAGAGTGGTGTTCCAGCGTAGGACATGGGCATAAGCTCCGGTGAGAATATGCTAGTCTCGTGACTATCAAGTTTTGTTTACAGCAAAGGAAAGCCATGTGAAGAAGTGAATACTTTTAGCTATATTCTACATTTTATTAGTCTTAAAATAGTGCTTTACGCTATGCCTACGTCCTACATCATCCACTGGAACACCACCGTTCTAAGTGAACGCACATACAGAAGCTAGTTTATAAAGTTTTTATTTTTCTTACACAAACGCATCGATTCGCTTCAGAAGGCCTTTATTAACCCCCCGAAGCTGTGTGGAGCACTTTTATGATTGATGTTTGCACTTTTTTTGGGCTTCAAAATCTTAACCCCCATTTACTGCCATTATAAAGCTTGGAAGGCCAGGACATTTTTTTTATATAACTAAGATTTTATTCATCTGAAAGAAGAAGTAATTTACACCTAAGATGGCTTGAAGGTGAGCAAATCATGGGGTTCTTTTCATTTTTCGGTGAACTATGCCTTTAAAGGGGTCACAGGATGCCCATTTTCCACAAGTTGATATGATTCTTTAGGGTCTTAATGAAAAGTCTTTTACATAGTTTGGTTAAAATTTCTCAATGGTAGTGTAAAAAACACCTTTTTTTTAGCCTGTCAAAAACAGCTATTTTCAGATCAAGCCGTTTTTGTAGCAGCGGTGAAACACTAGGCGCGTTTCCATTACAGGTTTGCGCAAAACTTTGGTGATATTTTATAAATGTCGATAAAAAAGTATTGCGAAATGATGGCGTTTCCATTAACATGTTATGAGACTTAAACGTAACCTTTTGCCTCTCGCGATAAGTCATGGCAATGGATTTTGGTGGGATTTTGGCTATATTTATTCAAAGGAGGCTTATGCCAAAGAGAGCCGCTTCAGAAACGTGCGTGGCACGGCTGGAATAAACCATAGACTGTATAAAAACATAAACAAGCATTGAGTGGCCGTAATCAGCTTCAGTGACAGTGTTTCTTGGAGGTTATTGTACATTGAAGAATGATCATATGACTTTTTACATATGCCATGTGACCTGTAAATGCGGAAAAAGCCGTTTCCATTGCAGTTTTGCGAATTATTCCTTTTTCGGATTGCCTGAAAAACCACCTCATGCGAGAGTAAAAACTTTTTTGCGATATATGGCCGTTTTTGCGAAATTGATGCGTTTCCATTAGGCGTATTTTCAATTCGCAATTTCAATTTGCGCAATTTAAAGGGTAATGGAAACGCGCCTACTGGCGGACTGATGAAAGCTCACTCAGGGCGTGTCCAAGGTAAGACACCAGTCCAGTCTGTGCTGAAACGCTACTGTCAATCAAACAATCGTGGGAGGGGCCTGTCTGTGATGTCACACAGACAGGCATCTGAGATCGGCTCGATTTGAGAAAGGGGAAAAAATTTAAGCAGATGAAAAAAAAAAACCCTGGGGGGGTTTTTATCATTATATGGTGGTTGTGTACACACACTGCCAACACACATTTCAGTTCAAACAACTTGTAAAAGTGCATGTAGCACCCTATGACCCCTTTAAGGCTCATTAGAGGTGTCTTAATGTGCGGTCACATTTACTGCTGCTCCGTGAAGTTTCACAGGCAAATTCCATTCATTTCATTAGGGAGTTTTGTGCGAGATCCCCATGCAAATTTGGCTGATGTTCAAGTGGGTAGTGGTTTGAAAGTGACTTCTTTGTGAGCAGTGCTTCATACATCACTACACTACTGACAATGAAAAAAATTACCATTTTTTTTACCCGCAATATTTGGCCTACATTGAGACCCCCCCACACTTTTAGACCCAATGGAACCTCCTTATATCCTAAACCAAAATATAAGTCCTATATATTCTGTCCATAGTTCACCCAAAAATGAAAATTGTCATTATGTACTCATTAGTTCTCTCAATTAATCTCATTTACTCTCCCTCATGTCGATCCAAACCCATATGACTCTCTTGAATGAATGTTACATGCTTTTCTACCAGAAAAAATTGTGGAGAGTTGGATCGCAGTCAACAGAAATGATAGTTCAATATATTTGGATCCGATCCCAGATTGTTTGAGAGCCATTGTGGGTGATGTGAGTCACATCTGAATGTCTCTGGTCTTTAAACATGTCACTTGACTTGTTTGGAGATGAGCAGATGGTTTTCAGATGTATCTGTGATGCAGTAAAACAGCTGTCCGATGGCATCACTTGCAGATTTATTTATGAACTTCTGAAGAAACTCATGAAGACCAACATGGACCTTTGAGTCTAAAGCCATCAAATAAACTAATCATTATGTGGTGTACCTTTAGTATCCCGTTGACACTTTTTCAACCCCTCAAACAATAGATTTGGAGGCTTAAGTAGCTCTGTCCAGCAAATCCGTTGTGCCACTCAAGAGTGCTCATTATTGCTCCAGGAGGCCTTTGCTAGGTACTTGTTGTTTTTCCTTCCTTCAAAGAGGAATATGGGTTTTCATTGTATTAAAGCAGCTGCGCTCCGGTACTACAGCCAGTCTCTGTTTCCCTTAACTAAATCCGTAGATGCTGAATAGTATCCTGGATACTGAACAAACACTGAAGCCCTGAGGCAAGGAAAGGTCAGGAATATCACAAAAGGAAAACAAAGGTATTGATTTTATTGTAATAGTTGCCTCTCCTCCACTTCAAAGCCAATAAATGCCTAATTTATCGCAGAATAGGCAAGTACAGGCCCTTTGTTCTCGGTTACGTTCTACTCAGGAAGAATTTCATAGACAAGACCAGGTCACTGCCCTGAGCTTTGCTCTCTCCTCAAAGCAAGTTTGAAAGAGTCTTTAATACAGTAAAGATGACCTGACATGAGGTGCGAACAAAGATGTGGAGTAGCATGTTTTGTATTTCAGTTTGTTTCTGTCTGGTTTGTAATGGTTCAGTTCTACCAGTCATCAGGAGCCAAGACAAATTTTTGGGCAGGATGACTTTAGGATACAAGCTAATAAGGCCAACATGGCCTACGCAGAGGAAATGTTACATAATTCTAGCGTGGACCAAAAGCTCAGGAGCTCCACTCGCATATGGCAAAATAAAATGTGTCTGATACATACTCCGACATCAGAATTTCATCACACTTATCAAAGCTACTCAGAGACCAGAAAAATGCTAGCAGTTGTTGAATAACTGCTACTGGAAACTTGTAACCCGGGGCCCATTTACACCTGCATTTTGGTGAGCAAATCGTGCAGCACTTGACCACACTAAGAGCCAATTACAAATGCATCCAAGGTCATTTCGGATCACTGAAGCCACACTGAGAAGTGGATTCTGACCATATTCGACAAAGGTGTAAATGTGAATACAAATTCACAAATAATTGTTATTGCTTTGATGGACCGGGTTGCAAGTTTTAGTTTTATCTGTAATATATTGTAACGCTTGGTGTCTTTAATGTAGATATCACAAGAACTTCTAATCTGTGGCCAGAGCTCCTTTAGTCATATTAAGCACTGTTGCAGACTCTTTTCTTCTGATTCTGTTCTCGCTATGTGAAATACAACAGACGCTGCAGTCACGATCACCAATTTATTGAACAATATCCCATGAATTATTCCTCTTGGAATCTCTTGGATCTCTTCACAAATCCTCACTCACGTCTCTCTTCTGGTCTTTTTTACTCTGGGTTCTTTAAAACTTTATTTTTGCTGTTGCCGGCTACTAGTTTTTCTAGTTTCCACGTTTAGAAAAATCTGGCTGTGCGTGTGCAGTTAATGTGGATAATGTTGATGACATCTGTTTGCATAACCTGGTTGAATGCATAAAAACCGAAGTGTACTTTGGGCTTAAGGCTCATTAGAAGTGTCTTAATGTGCGGTCACATTTACTGTTGCTCTGCGAAGTTTCACAGGCAAATTTCATTCATATCAATTGGGAGTTTTGTGTGAGATCCCCGTGCACATTTGGCTGATGTTCAAGTTGCTTGTGTGAATTCGCCATGCTGACCAACAGAAAGCTTTATTTAAAACTTTATTTTGTAACCTTTTCTTCATTTCTAATACCATTTCAAATCCTTAACTGTAGGAATGTTCTCAAAGCAAGTAGATGCAATATTCCAGATATCTACTTTTTGATTTCAAAATTAAGCATTTTGAATTCACTCTTAGAGTATTTAAAAATTTGGTAAATAATGATTTTCAGAGAAGCCTTTTCATAACTTCATAACCAAGCCTTTTCAAATCATCCAAGCTTACAGATTGTAATTGCATGTCTAGACAAAACCTACCTAGTCTGCATTGATCCATTGTTTTTATTTGCAGAGGCTTTGATTAATATTTTATTTATTTTTTAATTGTTTGGACACTGAACAATTTATTCTGCTAATAGACTTGGTAGTTTTGGTGTGATAAATTGTTTGCAAATACATTTTTTAATTACATGGAACTTACTGTGAAAGGGCATTTGACAAAGATGATAATGCTAAGAGTAATAGACTTGGTAGTTTTGGTGTGATAAATTGTTTGCAAATACATTTTTTAATCACATAGAACTTACTGTGAAAGGGCATTTGACAAAGATGATAATGCTAAGAGCAGAGGGCAATGGTACTCTTCTAGAAGGATGTTTAGGACATCTGACTAGTTAGTTAATTAGTACACCAAGTTAGTTCCTTGTGTTCCTCCCATCCCTTTGTCCTCTTCTTTGCATGCTGTGTGGAATCAATAAAGAAAAAAGTGCAACTAAATGATGCATTAGTGCACAGCTGCTGGTGTAGGCCGAGTACAAATAGCTATAAGAAGCTGTTGGGTTGTTTGTAGCAGGACCGAGAATTGTGTAAGTACCTCTCATTAGAATGCTGTGTGTTTTCCCTACAAAAAGACTAATGATTTATTGATGATGTATCCCAATGAGCTCCAGGCGTCCCGTTAAAGATCTCATCACAGGTGAGTCTCTAGTGGTAATGGGAAAAGACTGAAGGGCGACGTAGAGACTTCTCTCTTAGCAAGATATGATGCAGAGTAATACTTGAATGTTATTTGTTAGAATTCCCAGTCATTTTGGGCTCAGCTGGTGCAGGACCTTATGAAAAACTAGTTATATGCATTTTGGTTTCAAATGGTTTGAAAAACGTTTCAAGAAAAATTTAAATCCAATGACTAAAAATGTCATGAGGTGTAACCAAGTAAAAGTAATGTTCACCTGATACCTTAAATACATCATGAATTGAGTTTTTGAGGTGTTGCACCACATTACGTTTTACAACCGTGCACGCTGTAAAAGGTTCAGTTGCGGCCTTAAATTAAGTATAACTAAACTTTAAAAAATGACTTGTATATGAATCTATTAATCTTGTATAACTTGCGTTAAAGTAATGGGGGGGTAATTATTCCAATGTTCCCATAACTTACTGATCATATTTCTCACTAAATGGTCAAATGATCTGATATTTTAAAAGATTTAACATATTCATATGGCCTATTTTAGTTAGTTTGTTTGTTTGTTTTTGCATGTTGGTTGGACCATAGAAATGTACACATAACTGCCTCATTAGTGGCGGTTTCTCTGGGCTGCTATTGTCTGCCAGATTGGAGTGGTCAATGCTGGTTCTTGAACACAAGATCACTGCGTCTGCGTAGTATATCTGCATGTATGAATATCTAAATCTGCAATAGACTTAAAGGAGACATATTATGCCCCTTTTTACAATATGTAATATAAGTCTCTGGTGTCCCCAGAATGTCTGTGAAGTTTCAGCTCAAAATACTCCACAGATCATTTATTATATCATATATTTTGAGTCGAAGCAGAAGCATGCTGTTTTTCGGGCCTGTCTCTTTAAATGCAAATGAGCTGCTGCTCCCCGCCCCCTTTTCTAGAATAGAGCTGCCATTACATCTCGTACCTGCTAAAAAAAAAAAATTGTTTCGTTTCTGATTATCATGTTTATCGCACTGAAATCATGCGTTTTAAACCATATGAGTTTAAACTTCTGATATACGGTTTTCTGAGAGCACACATCCAAAGCACAGGAACAGAAAGTGGCCACCACACTAGTGATGGGTAGTTCTTGAATGATTTGTTCATTTTGAACGAATCTTTAATGTGACTCAGGAAGAACGAGTCATGTCGGGGAGTGATTCGTTCAGTCGCGCATGCGCAACATCCTATAGGTTATAAGTAGTTCACCTTTAACCACGTTTCAAGTCCTCGGGTTTTTCGAGTCATTCGTTCATAGAATAGAGCTGCCATTACATCTCGTACCTGCTAAAAAAAAAATTTGTTTTGTTTCTGATTATCATGTTTATCGCACTGAAATCATGCGTTTTAAACCATATGAGTTTAAACTTCTGATATACGGTTTTCTGAGAGCACACATCCAAAGCACAGGAACAGAAAGTGGCCACCACACTAGTGATGGGTAGTTCTTGAATGATTTGTTCATTTTGAACGAATCTTTAATGTGACTCAGGAAGAACGAGTCATGTCGGGGAGTGATTCGTTCAGTCGCGCATGCGCAACATCCTATAGGTTATAAGTAGTTCACCTTTAACCACGTTTCAAGTCCTCGGGTTTTTCGAGTCATTCGTTCATCACGTGACAGACCCATAAGCTTTAACCAATGCAGTCTGAGCCAAGAGACTTAATTATAATAACCAACTCTTTATTTCCTTTGTTACAACATACAGTGTTATGGAAAAGAACCATCATGACAGAAATTCACACATTTATAAACTGTAATAAGTAAAAAGCTACAATTTGAGACCAGAAACTCATCACGTAACTGTAGTTTCGAGTCCTCGGGTTTTTCGAGTCATTCGTTCATCACGTGACAGACCCATAAGCTTTAACCAATGCAGTCTGAGCCAAGAGACTTAATTATAATAACCAACTCTTTATTTCCTTTGTTACAACATACAGTGTTATGGAAAAGAACCATCATGACAGAAATTCACACATTTATAAACTGTAATAAGTAAAAAGCTACAATTTGAGACCAGAAACTCATCACGTAACTGTAAGAGTAAATAATGATGATAATAATAATAATAACTATGCACCCGTTTGTAAGGAAGCTTGTAAATGAACTAATTTCTCTATCCAAAGCTGTCACGTCATGTGACAAAAGAACGAACGATTCGAAAGACTCGAGAGATGAACTAATCAATTCTCTTTCCGGCTCAGACTGCATTGGTTAAGTTTATGGGGCTGTCACGTGATGAACGAACGACTCAAACCCGAAGACTTAATTGTCAGATAAGAGGTGAGGTGAGCTAATCATAGACGGAAGACCCAGGTAAACAATGAATTAATATTTTCTGTTACTTATAGCATTATAGTTTTGTATTGTTTGTAGTGTGATCAACGTTTCCGTAAGTAGTAGACGTATTAGGGAAGTAACACGTAACATTTTAATTATATTTTGCTAAAAAGAACAAAATGTCTCGAAAATAGATTCGTTCATTTTGCTGAACGAGAATCAAAGGTCCGAGTCGGTAAAATGATCCGAACTTCCCATCACTACACCACACAGCATGTGAGTACTAAACTAAGTTCTCATTCGCACACAAGTTTACGTTAAAAGCACACATGAGTCGGTTATGTCTGTGAAGGTATACAGCTGGGAAATAAATCACATGTTTATTTTAGATCTGTGTGAGAGCAGCAATATACAGTAAATAAATCAATAAATCAACTGCTCTCTTGTTGTCACCTTTAAGCAGATGATTTTGCTAAGCTAACATAATACAACAGGACGAAGGTGTTAGCTAACACGACAATAACATTTACCATAGTTTAAGTAGGCTACAGTTATAAAATATCTAAAAAAAAAAAAAAAAAAAAAAAAAAAACACATTCCCCCCTTTGAAAGGTTTTCCCATTTCTTCGGGAATTTTAATTGGGGTGGTTTTCACACAAAGAGGCTGTGCAATGTATCTCGGAAAACTCACTGATTTATACTGTGAGTGATGACAAGTTGACTATTCCAAGATGGCGGACATGTCAAAGTGTCTGGAGCAGTTGAATGCGGCAGAATTTCTGCAGTAAAAAGTATTATATAATCAAACATTAATAAGCATATAAAAAAGTAAAATGTCACATTATTGGGCCCAGGTGCTAACATCTATCTTTCTTTTGCTGATTAGCACCCCCTTTCACTGTTTCTCCACCAGTCCTTTCTCTGCTTTAACTGAAGTATTCGTTATGTTCAAAGGACTCTGATTGTTCCCAAATGAGCGTGCACTGCGTTAACTCTCACAAGGCTGCGATAACGACTGTAGCCTGGAAAGACTTTCAGAAAATTAGTTTGTTCGGTCTCCAGGAGACAAAATCAGAGTGCGCCTCATAAATGCGTCCAATTAAATACATTTTTGGAATCTTCCTCCTCGTATAACGAGCATTAAAAACATAACCTTGAAAGTTTCACCAGGATCATAAAGATGTAACATGCTGCCTCTGGAGACTGACTGTTAAATAAATCCTTTTGATATTCGGAGTACAGAAGGCTACTACTCAGCTATGGCAGCTCGCTGCATGTCATGTGCGATATGCATGGAAGAAAACCTTTGTACCTCCATTTCCATCCACTATTTTGTCATAGAGCATTGATACTTTGCCGTTATTGATGGTGCTGGCAATTTAAATTACTGCCACCCTGCGCCTGCTTTCAGATTAAGAGTCGCCTGTTTGTCTTCTGAATCTCCTGTGGGTGTCTTTAAAGATGCTACTTCGAGACTCGGTGAAGAAACTCCAGCAGAGGATTCAAACTCATCCCTTTTGTTTGGGAAAATAATTAGAAAGTCTACTTTCTGTGATGTTCTGCAGGCGGGCATTTCTGATTATAAAATTGCACAAGATCAATAGTTCGTGCTGAGGAGAGGCGTAATAAGCTGTAATTGTTAATCTATTCAGTGCTACAAATACTCATCCCTTTTACAAAGCACAGTTGCTGAAGTGTACCAGCTAAAGGTCACACGTGGACCCACTTTTTATGGTTTGCACAGCAGGCTAAATGCTGCAGGTATCATGAAAATCTTAATTAGAGGCATTTCACACTTTAATATTCTATATGACCATAAATATTGCCGTATTTCATGTTTTAAATGCTTGAGAGTTTAATTTTCTTGGCGTGTAATATAACCGTTAGCTTCATGTTTTTCCTGTTTGTGTGGCATTTTGTTTTTTATAGACTTAAAAGACTTTATGATTTTGCAATAAAAAGATTTATAAGTTAATATTAGTCAGGACTTTAATAAATCTCGTCCAGTGCCTGTAATTTACAACAACTGAGCTATAAAACTGAAGTATTACCCTTTTCAGCTGATTTACTGGGAAACCCCTTACATAATTCAGTAGTGCGTGCTTTGATCATAACCCTGCTGTATGGGGTATGAATGTAACAAAAAGTCATGTCTCCAGATCACATTCATTCACTCAAGTTTATGCAGAACAGCCTTAAGTTTGGTATCTGATAACGTACTGCTCTTTTATCGTGATATAAATTGGTTGAGGGTCAATTTTTGTCAGTGATTATCAAGCCAAAAGAGGGAAATATTCTTTTTTTTCCAAGTTCTCTGATCTTAGGCTATGCTCCTATTGTAGAAATCAGATCATTAAAAGTTAAGAATACAAAAAATCGGAGAGGAATAGACAACCAGAAATGCATTTAAATGGCCTTTTTCCTCAAACACGAAATATGTTCTTACAGAATGTCAAAGCTACTACAATGAGAGTAAATGGTGACCGTGGACTGTCAAGCTCCAAAAATACAGCATAAAAATACTCCATAGGACATATTCGCATAAGTCTTCTGAAGCCATACAATGTAGCTTTGTATGAGTAACAGGTATACATTTTTGTAATATTTTGTAGACCTATTTATGGTTTTGTTTATCCTACAATCTGTATTATTGTTCTTTTGGGTGAATTATGATTGTGCTTTCTTTTTGATTATTTGTAATGAGTATTTGAACTTTTTCTTATTTTCATTTTGAATTCTGTATTGGCTCTGTAATTTGAGGTGTGGCCTTTGTCATTATTATCAGCTGTAAATACTCTTAATGAGCAATCATTTTGCATATTTTTTTAAGCCTATAAGTAAAGTTGACTAACCAAAATGTTGCTAATAAAATTTCATAATGATGCAAGTTTAAATATATATTTTTTATATGAGAAAACGACTGAAATTTCCTAAGTGACGTGACATGGCCAAGTATGATGACCCATACTCGGAATTAGTGCATACTCGAATACTCTGCATTTATCCCATCCAAAGTGCACACACACAGCAGTGAACACACACACACCCGGAGCAGCGGGCAGCCATTTTTTTTGCTGCGGCGCCCGGGGAGCAGTTGGGGGTTCGGTGCCTTGCTCAAGGGCACCTCAGTCATGGTATTAAAGGTGGGAGAGAGCGCTGTACATTCACTCCCCCCACTTACAATCCCTGCCAGTACAAGACTCAAACCCGCAACCTTTGGGTTATGAGTCCGACTCTCTAACCATTAGGCCACGACTTCCCCAAAAGTACCTTTAGCTTGGATTCGAACCTATGTTGTCTGAGATGCAGTTGTGTTTCACATCGATGCACTGCCCACAAGGCTATGGCTCTGACTAAGTCGTAAGACATAAAAATCATGATGGAAAACACCAAATGCCATTTTGTCTCCAAACCAGTGATGATGTGTTAAGTTTGAATAAGCAAGAATTAGATTTTCACTGAAAATAATGTCTTCAATTTTGACCTGTTCTTCACACAAAGCTATTGTATATCTTCAGACATAGTGCAAGACTCATATGGACATACTTTTATGGTGCTTCTTAGACTTTTGAGAGTTTGACTTTGTGAACTTAGTTAGAAATCTCTTCTTGAGAATTCCACAGAAGAGAAAATCATACAAGTTTTTGATGACGTGAGGGTGAATAAAAATGACAAGCTTCTTTTTTGGATTCCTTTAATATAGTTTAAATGTGTCCTGATGGTTTGATGTTGAATGGTCTCCCAATAAACCATTCCCTTTTAAATGTTTCAAGACAGCTTGAGAACCGGGGCTAGCCTATTTCCACACAGATCCTTAACGGAGCCCACGTCGTATTTAAAGCGTGAAGTTCTTCTGAAGAACCCTATTTTTCTGATTGTGGAATAGTTTAGAATAAGACGGGCTCAGATCAGATTTTTTACTCCACACTCCAGTGACAAATTCACACCTGTCTCGGAAATGAGAGACGGGGACAGAAGGAAGGAGAGAAACGAAAAAATGAAAATCATGCTTCTTTAGTCCCCCTAGTTCTAACCACAGCAGCACTTCTATGTTCACTGTATTTGATCAGAAAGATCTCCCAAGTTACTATCGGGAAAATAATCTTGACAGGAGAGATGTACAAGATGCTCTCTTGTGCTCAGAGCAAACAGTTTCCCACCTTGCTGTGATTCCCCACCTGAAATCACAGCAAAACCAGCACTGCCTTCTAACATCGGTATCTGTCAGCCAAGTTCATCATCTTTCTCTCTGACAACTGAATATTTTATAGTCAAACCTTGGCTTGCCATATACTATTATATACAGAAGTTCTTTATTTTAATGTTTCGAGATTCTCCACACAATTTGTCTAGCTTATTCCTGTAAATATTCATCATATAGCCTACTATAGTTTAGCACTTTGATACCTGCCTTCAGCAGTTGGGCAGCATTCAGAAAAGCAGGCAGATGGTTTCAGACCTTGCTGAAGCCTTAGAGGGTGTCAAGATCGATTTCGCAAGATGCTTTTGAATTATTATTTTTGTCTCATATTGAGTTACTATTGAGCGTAATTATTGTGGTTATATGTCCATGTTCATTATAACGAAATTATATTGTATAAAGTGGATAGTACCCAGGCTTGTTGTGTTATGTATATTCGGCATGTTTACCATATCAATGCACAGCTCCCATAATGGATCGTTATGTTTGTTGCATAGCAACACTTAGGCTGTATGTTCCATAGCATATAGATACCACTTAATGAACTGACATTTTAATAAACATTTGAATAAAAATGTATTCTTAATATTTATATATTTAACATTTATATATATCTATATTTCATTTAAAACTGTAAAATATTACAAATATATACTAATATGCATTCTAATATGCTGATTTGCTGCTCAAGAAATGTTACATTATCACTGTTGAAAATGGTTAATATTTTAACATTTTTCTGGAAACCGTGATAGTTTTTTCAGGATTATTTGATGAATGTAAAGTTCAAAATAATAGCATTTATTTAAAATATAAATCTTTTGTAACATATTAAATGTTTTAACTGTCACTTTTGACCAATTTAATGCATTCTTGCTGAATTGAAGCATTGACTTCTTTCAATAATAATAATAAAAAAAAAATTTACTGACCCCAAACTTTCTGATAGCAGTGTACAATGAAGGAGCAATCTGAGCCATATCTAGAGACCAGAATATCATAGAGACCTAGTGGTGGGTTTTGTTGACTTAATCTAGCAAGCTAAACCGTGCTAAAAACAGCTTCAGACACCTTATCAACAGCATAGCAATTCCCTAGTATTGTACTGGTGAGTTTTGCACAGCCACTCACCCCTTTTCTTAAAAAACATTCAAGAAAGTCTTAATTTTATCATTTGTGCTTGTTTTATTTTATTAAACTAAGACCAAATTCTGCATCTCAAATGCATTTGCTAAGTGTTACTTTAATACAACTAATGTAAACAGGAAACAAAAAACCTAGATAACTGTTTTCTAAGCACCTGTGTGTTCTCTTACTAACATTTGTTTGGTATCTCACTATAGGAATGCCCTAGGCGTGACCAATTGTGGAAGCACCAATGACACCACGTCTGCCAATCACGGCAGACCAATCGCTGCAATGATAAGAGAATCCCGCCTCCCTGTATATATTCCGCAGCTACCTGCTGTTTTGTCATTCTTGCTCTCTTCCCTGTAGAAGATTTCGGAAGCTGTCGTCAGCAGACTTTTGGATTATTGTTCAACAGTTTACAGATGAATTCCCAAGGTAACGTCCCAAATGAAATATTTCCTTACATTTATTGAATGACTAAGTTTCTCAATATTCAAAATTTTTTCCCCAAGTTTTGGTGCCGCCAATCACACACCAAAAAGAGGGAAAAGAGAGCTCACTACTCTCAGCACAGCTCCGTACTAGTTTTCACGTTGTGGTGGACTTACTGTACAAGTTTCAACTGTACAACTGTTTCTCTGGGCCTGGCCCGTGTAAGGTTAAATTTAAATACAGCTGGTTTACCTTCCTAAGATCATTGAGACCATTCAGAATGCGAGAGCTGCGTCTACGCACTTTATACAATCTCAAATGGGGAGTGTTTGAAGCATGGTGTGCAGAAACTTCATTCCTTATTTATGTTAAATTTTGGATGTGTTATGTTTCTTGCAAGACCTCATGGATAAGGGTAGAGCCTTTTCCATGGTCAAGGTTTATTTGGCCACAGTCTCTGCATGCCATATAGGACTTGACTAGGGTACTATAGGCCAGCATCATCTCGTCTGCCGATTTATGAGAGGAGTGTGGCAGTCACACTCAGTATCAAAATTGCTAGTCCTGCCCTGGCATTTGGTCCTGAACGCTCTCTCAAAAGCCCCTTTCGAGTACGTTGAGAGGATCTACTTAAAGCTGCTTTCTTTATAGACTGCTCTGTTACTTGCTCTTTCTACAGCGAAAAGGATGAGTGAACTGCATCAGCCTGAAGTTTTCGATCACACCTTTTAAGGTTAATCTGTAAATCTGATGGTTTTCCATCCCCCATCTTTTTCGTGTACAAAGGAGGAGCGGCTACATGGTTTAGGTCCGTTGTGGACTCTACAAATGTATGTACAAAGAACCAGGGCACTTCGCAAAAGCAATCAGCTTTTTGTTTCGTGGGCCGACTCTTTCAAGGGAAAGCCTGTCTCCCGTCCACACCTCTCACACTGGGTTTTAGAGGCGTTCGTGTTATGTTACAATAACGTGAATATAGAGTCCCCAAAGGAGTTACGAACTCACTCTACCAGAGGTATAGCTACGTCTTGGCCACTATTTAAGGGCATTTCTATCCAGGAAATTTGTGCTGCGGCTAGCTGGTCTTCCCCGCACACTTTTGTGCGGTTCAATAGACTGGACATGACAGAACCTTCACTTGCCCATTCGATCCTGGGAGCAAGTGGATAAATTGTACATTAAGCACTTGGGTAATCAAGTTTATTATAGTGTCAAAATTTTCAGACTATACTGGTCTGCTTTAACCACTTGAATTGGGTCGAAAAGGTTTAATTCAGATCATATTCATCTTTAGTCTGCTTCGTCAGCATGTCAGCAATACAGAGGTTGTCTATATATCATAGTGAGATACCGAACAAATGTTAGAAAGAAAATAGGTTATGGAGAATGGAATTACTAACGAAACTCCGGTTCTCTGATAACATGAAGTGAGGTAACTCACAGTATTGCCCTCCTTGCCTATTCTGCACGGAGAAGAGATATGCGGAGAATGAAAACGCAGCAGGTAGCTGCGGTTTATATACAGGGAGGCGGGACTCCCTGATTGCTGCAGCGATTGGTCTGCCATAATTGGCAGATGTGGTGTCATTGGTGCTTCCGCGGTCGGTCACGCCTGGGGCGTTCCCATAGTGAGATATCTCACTTCATGTTATCAGAGAACCGTGGTTACATTTGTAACCTAAAGTTTTCCTGCCGAAACAGCATGCTAGTTATAGAAACCTAATAGCTTATCATGTGAACCACAGAGCGCTGGTTGTTTTGCAGCAAAATAGAGGAGAGCAAAACTCTCATCTCCTTTTAATTTAAACTCTTTCCTCTCAAGCTGTGGACGGAAATGCTTCAATCACTCCTGTAGTATATAATGATGTAATATGCGAGCTGCTTACATGAGTGAAAACTGGATCAGCACACGTTTAGCGTGCTTTTTCAAAATCCAGTGTTCAGAAACATCATTACACACTCTCTTTATAGTGCTGCTGCTGTGCAGTGAATTCCACTTATTTTACATGCAAGAGTGGATTACAATAACTGTTTAGTCTTTAGAAAACATGCGATGGTAATTAATCTCTACAACATGCCGATAGTGTGCAATGCAAATGTCTTCCCTTCTCACCCCACTTGGTGAACACCAATAATGTATTGAAATGAATACGCACCAATTGCTGACCGTAACACTGACAGTGCCGTGCGGACTCGACCAAAGCCTCCTAATTGCCTAAAGACACCGGACAGGCCCGTCAGAAACTCAGGGCTAAGCACTATATTTTGGGATGGTCTATAATTGGGTCCTGGCTAATGGAGATTGCTGGTACTGTATGTTGCAAAGCTCAAGGACTTAAATGAATCAGCATTGTGCATATGTGTGTGTGCATAGAGATTTCCGCAGCTGTCAATAGGCCTGGATGGCTGAAAACGACCCCTGTTGTGTGTGCGTGAGCGATCAATCTTCACCCAGCACGTGAGTGACGGAGCCTTTGGTGTTAGTGTGTATTTGTGTGTGTGTTTACTCCTTGTGTCTTGAAGTGCCTGATCAATCCTCCTCCCCCTCCGACTGTAAACTGTGAATTCAGACCATTAACTCCCCTGCAAACAATAATATAGTTGTGCGTCAATTATGTTTTTTTTTTTTATCTTGGCATGCTGGTTTTGCTTTTACTTGTACAGCTTGTGGTGCATTTTTAATGCTCAAGAGCGTCAAATTTCTCAGGTCAAATTTCAGACCAAAATCAAAAGGAATTTTATTGAGAAATTATATTTTTCTTAAAGGAATAGTTCACCTGAAACAGACAATTTGCTTAAAATGTACTCGCGCTCTGGCCATCCAAGATGTAGAGTTTGTTGGAGAAATTTAGTATTACATCACCAATGGATTCTCTGCAGTTAATGGGTGTCATCAGAATGAGAGTCCAAACATCTGATAAAAACAGCACAAGTAATCCACACAACTCCTGTCCATCAATTAATGTCTTGTGAAGTGAAAATCTGCATGTTTGT
>NW_015505204.1:758595-773168 GCF_001515645.1 Sinocyclocheilus grahami
CCCTAGTCATTTGCCTTAGCCTTAGCCCTAGTCATTTGCCTTAGCCTTAGCCCTTGTCATTTGCCTTAGCCTTAGCCTTAGCCTTAGCCTTAGCCTTCTCGGTTTCTGATCTTCGCCTGGTTCCCTGGATTCACCCCTTTTGTCTTGCCCCTTTTTGATTCTGTCTGCCGATCGTCGACCTGCGCTAGCCCTAGGACTATTCTTGTGTTTTGCCCACCATATACCTGTTTGCCATCATCTGACCCCTGCCTGCTGTATGACCACGTCTCTGTCTTCTCCAATAAAAGCTCTGCGAATGGATCCGCAAGTCTCACGTCTCGTCAGCCCCGTAACAGAGGGTCTGTGTTGTACCAAATACCTTCCACTTCTTAATAGCGGACTTCACTGTGCTTCTAGGTATTGATAAAGCCTTTGAACATTTTCGAATCTATCTCGATTTGTGCCTGTCCACAACTTTTCCGCTGAGATCTTTTGACAGTGTCTTGCCACCCATAGTTGATTGTTTGCTTCAGTTGCACTACTAAGGACTGAAATGCTACAGGAAGCTCTTTTCATGCTGAGCTAATCAAAATGACCACAGCTGATCACAGTTGAAAGTCAAACGGCTTTGTGTGCCATTGAGAAGGTGATTAGCTACACCAGATTGAGTTTACAAGTCATTCTTTTTCCAACTCAGTGATTCTGGTGAACTTCTCAGTGATCATTTTTTTATGACATGTTGGTGTTATAGTAAATTCAGCTGGATAAAACAAAAACTGTGTCCATCTTCATTTCAGGCTGAAAAGCAACAAAATGTGATGATTTTAAAGGGGGGTGATTCTTTTCTATACCCACTATATGCCAGACTTCTCCAATCATTTAGTTCACCTTTCACTCCAGAAATTTCCATATCCAATCAACAACCGATGTATAGAACCAAGTACTCACTTACCCTACATTTTTTTTCTTATTCGAAAATCCATTATACTTGGATGTTTGTCACAATATGGAAGAAAATATCTTTTTTTTTTACTTCTGTTTTATTATTTTTTATTAATCCCCATATACACAGATTCCTGTTATTTCCATAGTATTTTTCATTCTGTACAATCTGAAATCAAATCCTGCTGTCTATTGTGTAGGATCTGTCTCACAACAGACCCACCTACATGATGGAGACACACACATCAAACTCGCTCATTCCATGGAAGGTTGTTGAGGTTCGTTTCTCCAGCCATCTGCAGTCGTAAAACTCATGCTCTATCAAGTAAGGTGAAGCATTCCCTGGACTGTTTGGCTATATCTCAAGATAAGCTAAAAGGGACAGTACTTTAACGGTGCTTAAAGTTGTTTTACAGGCTTTCAAAGAGCAGATAGAAATACCCTCATGACCAGTGGACGCATAAATTGCTAAACTCCGATCAACAAAAGAGACAATTTTATAGCTCCCTGTCCCGCAGGAGATTTTCCAGCAGATGCCCAGAGCTGACCTGTACGTGATCGAGGGACTCGCCCCTTTTCCCCCGCATTCCAAGGAAAGAGACAAGATGTCTTTGACAATCGTTTGCTAATAATTGAAAGTATAAAATGATCAGAGCATAGAATTACAAATAGTAGGTTGTTTGTTGTATATATATATGCTTGACGTGTTTCATGTAATCGGTGCAACTTTAACCAGTGTTTAATTACCCCTTTTTAGGAAATAAGGATATTAAAACTGTGTAATATGTGAAGTTTAATCTTGAACGAATGAAAACCAGAAATGCAGAAGGTTGAAATGAAGTAGACTTTAATAGTATGTACAATATTTGCATTTAAGAGACTTTATAGACGTATCAATATATTATTATAGGTGGCCTCATATAAATGAGAGTCTCTGGTTAATGTATGCACACTCCGCCCCTTTAAGAAGTCGATTGGAAGCCAGCGTCAGGGGACGGACTTATGCCACAGAGCAAAACCCGAATGCAGAACAGAATCCGGGGGTTTTTTGGTTAGCTAGCTGGCTTGCAACTTCTCCGGCTCTCGCTGGTCGCTGTGTTAGAGCACCTGCACGCGTGCTCACATTTACCATCAAAAGCGACCAGCAAACTAAAACTCAACACTTCAGTGATACTTCGTTGAAATCGTCAACAAACTTGAAAGTCTAAGACTCTCAGCAGATTGCTTGCGCCTCTGCGTCATCACAACTCACGAGGGGTTCCCCAAAGGACGTCATCCTGACGTCACCGACCCGTCAGTGAGGAGTTTCCCTCAAAGACCTCCAGGAAGCCCGCAGCACCACGGAGTCACCTCAGCTGTCAACCCGCGGAACGCAAGTAAACAACATTTTCTATGATCTGCTGAACGGGTGAATTTAAATGCTTTGCTCTGTGAATTCTTAAGGTGAATTCCCATCCCTCGTGAAAAGAGAGAGAACTATGAAACTCAGAACTCCGTTAACAGACTTTCCTTCCTCTGAACTGTATGTTTGTGTGTTTTAGCTTAAGTTTATGTGATCTAGAATAGCCAATAAATTTCATGTTTCATTTATAACTAATCAATTGTCTGGGTCATATAATTTCGTGTCAATTCTATTGCCAAACGATCCTTGCTTGTTACCTTAGCTCGTAGCTTACGCATAATAATTACCTGTCTTTCAAGAGCTGACAAATCATCAAATTTTGTATTTCACCCGTGGCCAGGGAGAATACAAAAATTACATATTCAATTGGTAATATACACTGACATCAGCTTCTCGCTGGTCGAGTAGCTGATAAAAGTATAAACTATTGAAAGTCAAAGTCAGTTTTGATCAGGTGGACCTCGAATTCTCAGATCGAGTTCTTTTAAAACCTGAGCTAGAAATAAACCTGAATAAATTAATAATGATTAATTCCCTTACAAATAAGTAAATTATTACAGCGCCGTGGGTGGAAACTTACAGATTAAAGCGCGGTAATATCATAATGAGATCCCTTTGCCATGTCACCAAGGGAGCAAAATCAGACGCTCGTTTTCTCAGACGCTTGCAGAAAAAGGCTTCCCAAAACAAAGTTACTGGGTTAATCTTTTTCACGTTTCCTTGGTTGGTAGATGCACCAGGGACCTGATTATAGCACTTAAACCCTGGAAAAGTCAGATTTTCATGATTTGTCACCTTTAAGCAGATGATTTTGCTAAGCTAACATAATACAACAGGACGAAGGTGTTAGCTAACACGACAATAACATTTACCATAGTTTAAGTAGGCTACAGTTATAAAATATCAACAAAAAAAAAAAAAAAAAACACATTCCCCCCTTTGAAAGGTTTTCCCATTTCTTCGGGAATTTTAATTGGGGTGGTTTTCACACAAAGAGGCTGTGCAATGTATCTCGGAAAACTCACTGATTTATACTGTGAGTGATGACAAGTTGACTATTCCAAGATGGCGGACATGTCAAAGTGTCTGGAGCAGTTGAATGCGGCAGAATTTCTGCAGTAAAAAGTATTATATAATCAAACATTAATAAGCATATAAAAAGTAAAATGTCACATTATTGGGCCCAGGTGCTAACATCTATCTTTCTTTTGCTGATTAGCACCCCCTTTCACTGTTTCTCCACCAGTCCTTTCTCTGCTTTAACTGAAGTATTCGTTATGTTCAAAGGACTCTGATTGTTCCCAAATGAGCGTGCACTGCGTTAACTCTCACAAGGCTGCGATAACGACTGTAGCCTGGAAAGACTTTCAGAAAATTAGTTTGTTCGGTCTCCAGGAGACAAAATCAGAGTGCGCCTCATAAATGCGTCCAATTAAATACATTTTTGGAATCTTCCTCCTCGTATAACGAGCATTAAAAACATAACCTTGAAAGTTTCACCAGGATCATAAAGATGTAACATGCTGCCTCTGGAGACTGACTGTTAAATAAATCCTTTTGATATTCGGAGTACAGAAGGCTACTACTCAGCTATGGCAGCTCGCTGCATGTCATGTGCGATATGCATGGAAGAAAACCTTTGTACCTCCATTTCCATCCACTATTTTGTCATAGAGCATTGATACTTTGCCGTTATTGATGGTGCTGGCAATTTAAATTACTGCCACCCTGCGCCTGCTTTCAGATTAAGAGTCGCCTGTTTATGTCTTCTGAATCTCCTGTGGGTGTCTTTAAAGATGCTACTTCGAGACTCGGTGAAGAAACTCCAGCAGAGGATTCAAACTCATCCCTTTTGTTTGGGAAAATAATTAGAAAGTCTACTTTATGTGATGTTCTGCAGGCGGGCATTTCTGATTATAAAATTGCACAAGATCAATAGTTCGTGCTGAGGAGAGGCGTAATAAGCTGTAATTGTTAATCTATTCAGTGCTACAAATACTCATCCCTTTTACAAAGCACAGTTGCTGAAGTGTACCAGCTAAAGGTCACACGTGGGCCCACTTTTTATGGTTTGCACAGCAGGCTAAATGCTGCAGGTATCATGAAAATCTTAATTAGAGGCATTTCACACTTTAATATTCTATATGACCATAAATATTGCCGTATTTCATGTTTTAAATGCTTGAGAGTTTAATTTTCTTGGCGTGTAATATAACCGTTAGCTTCATGTTTTTCCTGTTTGTGTGGCATTTTGTTTTTTATAGACTTAAAAGACTTTATGATTTTGCAATAAAAAGATTTATAAGTTAATATTAGTCAGGACTTTAATAAATCTCGTCCAGTGCCTGTAATTTACAACAACTGAGCTATAAAACTGAAGTATTACCCTTTTCAGCTGATTTACTGGGAAACCCCTTACATAATTCAGTAGTGCGTGCTTTGATCATAACCCTGCTGTATGGGGTATGAATGTAACAAAAAGTCATGTCTCCAGATCACATTCATTCACTCAAGTTTATGCAGAACAGCCTTAAGTTTGGTATCTGATAACGTACTGCTCTTTTATCGTGATATAAATTGGTTGAGGGTCAATTTTTGTCAGTGATTATCAAGCCAAAAGAGGGAAATATTCTTTTTTTTCCAAGTTCTCTGATCTTAGGCTATGCTCCTATTGTAGAAATCAGATCATTAAAAGTTAAGAATACAAAAAATCGGAGAGGAATAGACAACCAGAAATGCATTTAAATGGCCTTTTTCCTCAAACACGAAATATGTTCTTACAGAATGTCAAAGCTACTACAATGAGAGTAAATGGTGACCGTGGACTGTCAAGCTCCAAAAATACAGCATAAAAATACTCCATAGGACATATTCGCATAAGTCTTCTGAAGCCATACAATGTAGCTTTGTATGAGTAACAGGTATACATTTTTGTAATATTTTGTAGACCTATTTATGGTTTTGTTTATCCTACAATCTGTATTATTGTTCTTTTGGGTGAATTATGATTGTGCTTTCTTTTTGATTATTTGTAATGAGTATTTGAACTTTTTCTTATTTTCATTTTGAATTCTGTATTGGCTCTGTAATTTGAGGTGTGGCCTTTGTCATTATTATCAGCTGTAAATACTCTTAATGAGCAATCATTTTGCATATTTTTTTAAGCCTATAAGTAAAGTTGACTAACCAAAATGTTGCTAATAAAATTTCATAATGATGCAAGTTTAAATATATATTTTTTATATGAGAAAACGACTGAAATTTCCTAAGTGACGTGACATGGCCAAGTATGATGACCCATACTCGGAATTAGTGCATACTCGAATACTCTGCATTTATCCCATCCAAAGTGCACACACACAGCAGTGAACACACACACACCCGGAGCAGTGGGCAGCCATTTTTTTTGCTGCGGCGCCCGGGGAGCAGTTGGGGGTTCGGTGCCTTGCTCAAGGGCACCTCAGTCATGGTATTAAAGGTGGGAGAGAGCGCTGTACATTCACTCCCCCCACTTACAATCCCTGCCAGTACAAGACTCAAACCCGCAACCTTTGGGTTATGAGTCCGACTCTCTAACCATTAGGCCACGACTTCCCCAAAAGTACCTTTAGCTTGGATTCGAACCTATGTTGTCTGAGATGCAGTTGTGTTTCACATCGATGCACTGCCCACAAGGCTATGGCTCTGACTAAGTCGTAAGACATTAAAATCATGATGGAAAACACCAAATGCCATTTTGTCTCCAAACCAGTGATGATGTGTTAAGTTTGAATAAGCAAGAATTAGATTTTCACTGAAAATAATGTCTTCAATTTTGACCTGTTCTTCACACAAAGCTATTGTATATCTTCAGACATAGTGCAAGACTCATATGGACATACTTTTATGGTGCTTCTTAGACTTTTGAGAGTTTGACTTTGTGAACTTAGTTAGAAATCTCTTCTTGAGAATTCCACAGAAGAGAAAATCATACAAGTTTTTGATGACGTGAGGGTGAATAAAAATGACAAGCTTCTTTTTTGGATTCCTTTAATATAGTTTAAATGTGTCCTGATGGTTTGATGTTGAATGGTCTCCCAATAAACCATTCCCTTTTAAATGTTTCAAGACAGCTTGAGAACCGGGGCTAGCCTATTTCCACACAGATCCTTAACGGAGCCCACGTCGTATTTAAAGCGTGAAGTTCTTCTGAAGAACCCTATTTTTCTGATTGTGGAATAGTTTAGAATAAGACGGGCTCAGATCAGATTTTTTACTCCACACTCCAGTGACAAATTCACACCTGTCTCGGAAATGAGAGACGGGGACAGAAGGAAGGAGAGAAACGAAAAAATGAAAATCATGCTTCTTTAGTCCCCCTAGTTCTAACCACAGCAGCACTTCTATGTTCACTGTATTTGATCAGAAAGATCTCCCAAGTTACTATCGGGAAAATAATCTTGACAGGAGAGATGTACAAGATGCTCTCTTGTGCTCAGAGCAAACAGTTTCCCACCTTGCTGTGATTCCCCACCTGAAATCACAGCAAAACCAGCACTGCCTTCTAACATCGGTATCTGTCAGCCAAGTTCATCATCTTTCTCTCTGACAACTGAATATTTTATAGTCAAACCTTGGCTTGCCATATACTATTATATACAGAAGTTCTTTATTTTAATGTTTCGAGATTCTCCACACAATTTGTCTAGCTTATTCCTGTAAATATTCATCATATAGCCTACTATAGTTTAGCACTTTGATACCTGCCTTCAGCAGTTGGGCAGCATTCAGAAAAGCAGGCAGATGGTTTCAGACCTTGCTGAAGCCTTAGAGGGTGTCGAGATCGATTTCGCAAAATGCTTTTGAATTATTATTTTTGTCTCATATTGAGTTACTATTGAGCGTAATTATTGTGGTTATATGTCCATGTTCATTATAACGAAATTATATTGTATAAAGTGGATAGTACCCAGGCTTGTTGTGTTATGTATATTCGGCATGTTTACCATATCAATGCACAGCTCCCATAATGGATCGTTATGTTTGTTGCATAGCAACACTTAGGCTGTATGTTCCATAGCATATAGATACCACTTAATGAACTGACATTTTAATAAACATTTGAATAAAAATGTATTCTTAATATTTATATATTTAACATTTATATATATCTATATTTCATTTAAAACTGTAAAATATTACAAATATATACTAATATGCATTCTAATATGCTGATTTGCTGCTCAAGAAATGTTACATTATCACTGTTGAAAATGGTTAATATTTTAACATTTTTCTGGAAACCGTGATAGTTTTTTCAGGATTATTTGATGAATGTAAAGTTCAAAATAATAGCATTTATTTAAAATATAAATCTTTTGTAACATATTAAATGTTTTAACTGTCACTTTTGACCAATTTAATGCATTCTTGCTGAATTGAAGCATTGACTTCTTTCAATAATAATAATAAAAAAAAAATTTACTGACCCCAAACTTTCTGATAGCAGTGTACAATGAAGGAGCAATCTGAGCCATATCTAGAGACCAGAATATCATAGAGACCTAGTGGTGGGTTTTGTTGACTTAATCTAGCAAGCTAAACCGTGCTAAAAACAGCTTCAGACACCTTATCAACAGCATAGCAATTCCCTAGTATTGTACTGGTGAGTTTTGCACAGCCACTCACCCCTTTTCTTAAAAAACATTCAAGAAAGTCTTAATTTTATCATTTGTGCTTGTTTTATTTTATTAAACTAAGACCAAATTCTGCATCTCAAATGCATTTGCTAAGTGTTACTTTAATACAACTAATGTAAACAGGAAACAAAAAACCTAGATAACTGTTTTCTAAGCACCTGTGTGTTCTCTTACTAACATTTGTTTGGTATCTCACTATGGGAATGCCCTAGGCATGACCAATTGTGGAAGCACCAATGACACCACGTCTGCCAATCACGGCAGACCAATCGCTGCAATGATAAGAGAATCCCGCCTCCCTGTATATATTCCGCAGCTACCTGCTGTTTTGTCATTCTTGCTCTCTTCCCTGTAGAAGATTTCGGAAGCTGTCGTCAGCAGACTTTTGGATTATTGTTCAACAGTTTACAGATGAATTCCCAAGGTAACGTCCCAAATGAAATATTTCCTTACATTTATTGAATGACTAAGTTTCTCAATATTCAAAATTTTTTCCCCAAGTTTTGGTGCCGCCAATCACACACCAAAAAGAGGGAAAAGAGAGCTCACTACTCTCAGCACAGCTCCGTACTAGTTTTCACGTTGTGGTGGACTTACTGTACAAGTTTCAACTGTACAACTGTTTCTCTGGGCCTGGCCCGTGTAAGGTTAAATTTAAATACAGCTGGTTTACCTTCCTAAGATCATTGAGACCATTCAGAATGCGAGAGCTGCGTCTACGCACTTTATACAATCTCAAATGGGGAGTGTTTGAAGCATGGTGTGCAGAAACTTCATTCCTTATTTATGTTAAATTTTGGATGTGTTATGTTTCTTGCAAGACCTCATGGATAAGGGTAGAGCCTTTTCCATGGTCAAGGTTTATTTGGCCACAGTCTCTGCATGCCATATAGGACTTGACTAGGGTACTATAGGCCAGCATCATCTCGTCTGCCGATTTATGAGAGGAGTGTGGCAGTCACACTCAGTATCAAAATTGCTAGTCCTGCCCTGGCATTTGGTCCTGAACGCTCTCTCAAAAGCCCCTTTCGAGTACGTTGAGAGGATCTACTTAAAGCTGCTTTCTTTATAGACTGCTCTGTTACTTGCTCTTTCTACAGCGAAAAGGATGAGTGAACTGCATCAGCCTGAAGTTTTCGATCACACCTTTTAAGGTTAATCTGTAAATCTGATGGTTTTCCATCCCCCATCTTTTTCGTGTACAAAGGAGGAGCGGCTACATGGTTTAGGTCCGTTGTGGACTCTACAAATGTATGTACAAAGAACCAGGGCACTTCGCAAAAGCAATCAGCTTTTTGTTTCGTGGGCCGACTCTTTCAAGGGAAAGCCTGTCTCCCGTCCACACCTCTCACACTGGGTTTTAGAGGCGTTCGTGTTATGTTACAATAACGTGAATATAGAGTCCCCAAAGGAGTTACGAACTCACTCTACCAGAGGTATAGCTACGTCTTGGCCACTATTTAAGGGCATTTCTATCCAGGAAATTTGTGCTGCGGCTAGCTGGTCTTCCCCGCACACTTTTGTGCGGTTCAATAGACTGGACATGACAGAACCTTCACTTGCCCATTCGATCCTGGGAGCAAGTGGATAAATTGTACATTAAGCACTTGGGTAATCAAGTTTATTATAGTGTCAAAATTTTCAGACTATACTGGTCTGCTTTAACCACTTGAATTGGGTCGAAAAGGTTTAATTCAGATCATATTCATCTTTAGTCTGCTTCGTCAGCATGTCAGCAATACAGAGGTTGTCTATATATCATAGTGAGATACCGAACAAATGTTAGAAAGAAAATAGGTTATGGAGAATGGAATTACTAACGAAACTCCGGTTCTCTGATAACATGAAGTGAGGTAACTCACAGTATTGCCCTCCTTGCCTATTCCGCACGGAGAAGAGATATGCGGAGAATGAAAACGCAGCAGGTAGCTGCGGTTTATATACAGGGAGGCGGGACTCCCTGATTGCTGCAGCGATTGGTCTGCCATAATTGGCAGATGTGGTGTCATTGGTGCTTCCGCGGTCGGTCACGCCTGGGGCGTTCCCATAGTGAGATATCTCACTTCATGTTATCAGAGAACCGTGGTTACATTTGTAACCTAAAGTTTTCCTGCCGAAACAGCATGCTAGTTATAGAAACCTAATAGCTTATCATGTGAACCACAGAGCGCTGGTTGTTTTGCAGCAAAATAGAGGAGAGCAAAACTCTCATCTCCTTTTAATTTAAACTCTTTCCTCTCAAGCTGTGGACGGAAATGCTTCAATCACTCCTGTAGTATATAATGATGTAATATGCGAGCTGCTTACATGAGTGAAAACTGGATCAGCACACGTTTAGCGTGCTTTTTCAAAATCCAGTGTTCAGAAACATCATTACACACTCTCTTTATAGTGCTGCTGCTGTGCAGTGAATTCCACTTATTTTACATGCAAGAGTGGATTACAATAACTGTTTAGTCTTTAGAAAACATGCGATGGTAATTAATCTCTACAACATGCCGATAGTGTGCAATGCAAATGTCTTCCCTTCTCACCCCACTTGGTGAACACCAATAATGTATTGAAATGAATACGCACCAATTGCTGACCGTAACACTGACAGTGCCGTGCGGACTCGACCAAAGCCTCCTAATTGCCTAAAGACACCGGACAGGCCCGTCAGAAACTCAGGGCTAAGCACTATATTTTGGGATGGTCTATAATTGGGTCCTGGCTAATGGAGATTGCTGGTACTGTATGTTGCAAAGCTCAAGGACTTAAATGAATCAGCATTGTGCATATGTGTGTGTGCATAGAGATTTCCGCAGCTGTCAATAGGCCTGGATGGCTGAAAACGACCCCTGTTGTGTGTGCGTGAGCGATCAATCTTCACCCAGCACGTGAGTGACGGAGCCTTTGGTGTTAGTGTGTATTTGTGTGTGTGTTTACTCCTTGTGTCTTGAAGTGCCTGATCAATCCTCCTCCCCCTCCGACTGTAAACTGTGAATTCAGACCATTAACTCCCCTGCAAACAATAATATAGTTGTGCGTCAATTATGTTTTTTTTTTTTATCTTGGCATGCTGGTTTTGCTTTTACTTGTACAGCTTGTGGTGCATTTTTAATGCTCAAGAGCGTCAAATTTCTCAGGTCAAATTTCAGACCAAAATCAAAAGGAATTTTATTGAGAAATTATATTTTTCTTAAAGGAATAGTTCACCTGAAACAGACAATTTGCTTAAAATGTACTCGCGCTCTGGCCATCCAAGATGTAGAGTTTGTTGGAGAAATTTAGTATTACATCACCAATGGATTCTCTGCAGTTAATGGGTGTCATCAGAATGAGAGTCCAAACATCTGATAAAAACAGCACAAGTAATCCACACAACTCCTGTCCATCAATTAATGTCTTGTGAAGTGAAAATCTGCATGTTTGTTAATGCATCATTAAGGCGTTTTAACTTTAAGTCCATCCCCTTTTGTCCTCTCATATTGAAATCCACTGACATATATGTGTTTAGAACTGTTTTGGACTGTTTTCACTTCTGACGGTGTGGTGGCTTTCGCCACTTCTCTGAGAAATCATTCTCGAAGACTTGAGGTTTTGATGCCAGAGGATTAGAATATATTATTAAAAAAAATAACGAAAATAATGAAATAAAGCCGAGAGACTCTGCAGAGCATCTGTCTGAGTCTGTGTCTGCACACTCTTTATATAGGATTTCATAAACAATACATATCATTCAGGCCCTTATGGCTAATCTATATCTCCTCATGTCAGCATAATAATAATACAAAGAGGTCTCAGTTTATCACGTCAGCACAAGATCATCACATGTTTTCTTTTAGCAGCTCCTCATATTTGAGCACACATAGTTAAATACATGACTATAATAGTAGAATAACTCGTATATGTATACAGTTATATTCACATTGATCATACTTAATTCATATTTTGATTAATAAAAATCCTCTACAACGGCACCCATTCACTGCAGAGGATCCACTGGTGAGCAAGTGATGTAATGCTAAAATTATCCAAATCTGTTTTGACGAGGGGAAAAAATCATCTACAGGCCTAAGGATGAGTACATTTTCAGGAAATTTTCATTTTTGGGTGAACTATTCCTTTAAAAATTAAGCCCATTCTAAGTACTGTAATGAAAAAGTATTACATTATGACTTATACATAAAATGACTATGTTTTAAATTAACATAAGTAATATATATAGTTTGTAAAAACTATATATATATATATACAGTATATATATATATAGAGAGAGAGAGAGAGAGAGAGAGAGCGAGAGGGTGGAAAAGAACTCTGGTTATTCCCTCCCCCCACTAACAATTCCTACAAGATATGAAACTTGAACCCACAACCTTCGGGTTACAAGTTCGACTCTCTAACCATTAGGCCACGACTGACCCACAACAATTCTATAAAAAATAAATAAAACGTTACTTTACCTATATATTTTTGGTAATAAAATCAGGTAATTTAAATGTTACCACATAATAGGCATTTTTAGGTCATGTGACAAAACATTTTTACAATGTGATGAGAATGATTATTGAGAATACTGAGAATGATTACAATAAATAAACTCAAAAAAAGTAAAATGTGCTTAATTGTCACAAAAAGGTACTAAAAATTTCATTTCATTTTAACAAAATATATGAATTATGAATTAACAAGATGTGTTCATGACATTCATCCATATTCAGTATGAACCGGTTACATAAGTGAAACAGAACCTTTTTCAGTGATATATCTGCTTGAAAAAAGGCACTGTTTTATTCATGTCTCTAGAAATCAACCCATTATAGATACCCAGGAGAGGGTATTTTCATGTAAGGAAGGGCTTTTCTTGTGTCAAGGAGGGAGTCGTAAAAAGAATGAGCAATGATTTGAGAAAAGACAGATCTGAATGATGGTTCGCCCGCAAAGCCCATTTATTTCTGCAAGGGTGGAGCAATGGCCTGGTGGAGTGGCCTACTTAAGTGTTTGTGGGGTGGTGGAAGATGCTCACTTATTGGATGTTGGGGCTGAGGTTCGGCTACTGCATTCGATTGGCCCTCTGATGGCACGGCAGGACTCCTGAGGGACGTCTTTTTCAGGGCTTTCTTCTGTTTGGTAGCTCTCAGTGCCTTCTTCTTAAGGTAGGTCTCCTCTAGCTAATAAAGCATCTCTTTCACTGCCGCCACCTGCTAAGGAAAAGTTCACCCGCGCATGATGATTTGCTCAGCCTCATGTCATTACAAATACATATACTTTTCTTTAATGGAACATTGAAGGAGACATTTTGAAGAATATAGCTGTTCTTTTCAATGTAAAAAAAAAATATACAGTGACCAGGCACTGTCAAGAAAAAAAAACACCATAGAAAAAGCAGCCATCCTTTGAAAGCATACATTGTAGCTTCTAAAGATGAAATACGAGTTGTTTTTCCTTTCACCATAGCTGTCAATAGCATTTGAATTTTGCATATTTAAACCTGTTTGATTAGAACTTACTCAGAAACTGCATCTGCCTCATTAAGACTCAAATAACATGCAAAGTTTGAATGTGGGAATGCACAAATTAGATTTGAGAGTTCTCATGTTTTCTTAGCACTCTTATGATGATTTTTGGCCCTTTTTGAAGCATGAAAGTCCCTGCTTACGGTTTGCTTTCTTTTTTTAAACTGAATTACATGAAATGTAAACAATGTAAAATGTTAAACATATTATTTTTCATTTATTGTTTTTAAAAAACAGTATAAAAATTGTATAAGACCTAGTTTCTTAAACTATTTCTACCTCGTTGGATCTTTAAAAAACTAAAACATGTATATAATTTAGTAATGTTATGTAATATATATGAATTGAATAAAATCAGTTAATTTAGATGTTACCTCACAAAAATCAGGAAAAAAGAAGTAAAAAAAAAATCCGCAGTAAAACGTAAAAAGTTTCCGCCAGGATATTATCCATTAAGTTTAAAATCTTAAAATGAATATGGAAAATTCCTTCATATTGACACAATTCCCTATTTTTACTGATTCCATGAAACACATTTTTAGGCCATGTGACAATTTTTACAGTAATGGGAACGTGCAAACATAATTTCTTGTTTTATGATCCACCGAAATTTAGAATAACATGAGGGAAATTAATATGAATTTTTGCATGTACTGTTGCTTGAAGACATAAACAAACACACTGACATGACATAGGCTATCATATTTATCGAGCTTTTGCATTTGAGAAGTTTGCAGATCAACACTGAAGCACGTTTTTGAGACCTTGCAAAACCCCCCTTAGAGACTTAATTACCTCCTCAAAAAGAAAGGGATGTGGCTCCCCTTTTGCCCTCTCATTTCTGAGAAGATGGCTTGGCGTGGGAATTTATTGAACACACACAAACCGTGAACACACACCCGGAGCAGTGGGCAGCCATTCATGCTGCGGCGCCCGGGGAGCAGTTGGGGGTTCGGTGCCTTGCTCAAGGGCACCTCAGTCGTGGTATTGAAGGTGGGAGAGAGCACTGTACATTCACTCCCCCCACCTACAATCCCTGCCGGTACGAGACTCGAACCCACAATCTTTGGGTTA
>NW_015505204.1:773243-780640 GCF_001515645.1 Sinocyclocheilus grahami
TATTAGCTGTTTGAACTCTCATTCTGACGGCACCCATTCACTGCAGAGGATCCACTGGTGAGCAAGTGATGTAATGCTAAAATTATCCAAATCTGTTTTGACGAGGGGAAAAAATCATCTACAGGCCTAAGGATGAGTACATTTTCAGGAAATTTTCATTTTTGGGTGAACTATTCCTTTAAAAATTAAGCCCATTCTAAGTACTGTAATGAAAAAGTATTACATTATGACTTATACATAAAATGACTATGTTTTAAATTAACATAAGTAATATATATAGTTTGTAAAAACTATATATATATATATACAGTATATATATATATAGAGAGAGAGAGAGAGAGAGAGAGAGAGAGAGAGAGAGAGAGAGGGAGAGGGTGGAAAAGAACTCTGGTTATTCCCTCCCCCCACTAACAATTCCTACAAGATATGAAACTTGAACCCACAACCTTCGGGTTACAAGTTCGACTCTCTAACCATTAGGCCATTAGGCCCCCACAACAATTCTATAAAAAATAAATAAAACGTTACTTTACCTATATATTTTTGGTAATAAAATCAGGTAATCAGGTAGTTACCACATAATAGGCATTTTTAGGTCATGTGACAAAACATTTTTACAATGTGATGAGAATGATTATTGAGAATACTGAGAATGATTACAATAAATAAACTCAAAAAAAGTAAAATGTGCTTAATTGTCACAAAAAGGTACTAAAAATTTCATTTCATTTTAACAAAATATATGAATTATGAATTAACAAGATGTGTTCATGACATTCATCCATATTCAGTATGAACCGGTTACATAAGTGAAACAGAACCTTTTTCAGTGATATATCTGCTTGAAAAAAGGCACTGTTTTATTCATGTCTCTAGAAATCAACCCATTATAGATACCCAGGAGAGGGTATTTTCATGTAAGGAAGGGCTTTTCTTGTGTCAAGGAGGGAGTCGTAAAAAGAATGAGCAATGATTTGAGAAAAGACAGATCTGAATGATGGTTCGCCCGCAAAGCCCATTTATTTCTGCAAGGGTGGAGCAATGGCCTGGTGGAGTGGCCTACTTAAGTGTTTGTGGGGTGGTGGAAGATGCTCACTTATTGGATGTTGGGGCTGAGGTTCGGCTACTGCATTCGATTGGCCCTCTGATGGCACGGCAGGACTCCTGAGGGACGTCTTTTTCAGGGCTTTCTTCTGTTTGGTAGCTCTCAGTGCCTTCTTCTTAAGGTAGGTCTCCTCTAGCTAATAAAGCATCTCTTTCACTGCCGCCACCTGCTAAGGAAAAGTTCACCCGCGCATGATGATTTGCTCAGCCTCATGTCATTACAAATACATATACTTTTCTTTAATGGAACATTGAAGGAGACATTTTGAAGAATATAGCTGTTCTTTTCAATGTAAAAAAAAAATATACAGTGACCAGGCACTGTCAAGAAAAAAAAACACCATAGAAAAAGCAGCCATCCTTTGAAAGCATACATTGTAGCTTCTAAAGATGAAATACGAGTTGTTTTTCCTTTCACCATAGCTGTCAATAGCATTTGAATTTTGCATATTTAAACCTGTTTGATTAGAACTTACTCAGAAACTGCATCTGCCTCATTAAGACTCAAATAACATGCAAAGTTTGAATGTGGGAATGCACAAATTAGATTTGAGAGTTCTCATGTTTTCTTAGCACTCTTATGATGATTTTTGGCCCTTTTTGAAGCATGAAAGTCCCTGCTTACGGTTTGCTTTCTTTTTTTAAACTGAATTACATGAAATGTAAACAATGTAAAATGTTAAACATATTATTTTTCATTTATTGTTTTTAAAAAACAGTATAAAAATTGTATAAGACCTAGTTTCTTAAACTATTTCTTGAGCAAGTGATGTAATGCTAAAATTATCCAAATCTGTTTTGACGAGGGGAAAAAATCATCTACAGGCCTAAGGATGAGTACATTTTCAGGAAATTTTCATTTTTGGGTGAACTATTCCTTTAAAAATTAAGCCCATTCTAAGTACTGTAATGAAAAAGTATTACATTATGACTTATACATAAAATGACTATGTTTTAAATTAACATAAGTAATATATATAGTTTGTAAAAACTATATATATATATATACAGTATATATATATATAGAGAGAGAGAGAGAGAGAGAGAGAGCGAGAGGGTGGAAAAGAACTCTGGTTATTCCCTCCCCCCACTAACAATTCCTACAAGATATGAAACTTGAACCCACAACCTTCGGGTTACAAGTTCGACTCTCTAACCATTAGGCCACGACTGACCCACAACAATTCTATAAAAAATAAATAAAACGTTACTTTACCTATATATTTTTGGTAATAAAATCAGGTAATTTAAATGTTACCACATAATAGGCATTTTTAGGTCATGTGACAAAACATTTTTACAATGTGATGAGAATGATTATTGAGAATACTGAGAATGATTACAATAAATAAACTCAAAAAAAGTAAAATGTGCTTAATTGTCACAAAAAGGTACTAAAAATTTCATTTCATTTTAACAAAATATATGAATTATGAATTAACAAGATGTGTTCATGACATTCATCCATATTCAGTATGAACCGGTTACATAAGTGAAACAGAACCTTTTTCAGTGATATATCTGCTTGAAAAAAGGCACTGTTTTATTCATGTCTCTAGAAATCAACCCATTATAGATACCCAGGAGAGGGTATTTTCATGTAAGGAAGGGCTTTTCTTGTGTCAAGGAGGGAGTCGTAAAAAGAATGAGCAATGATTTGAGAAAAGACAGATCTGAATGATGGTTCGCCCGCAAAGCCCATTTATTTCTGCAAGGGTGGAGCAATGGCCTGGTGGAGTGGCCTACTTAAGTGTTTGTGGGGTGGTGGAAGATGCTCACTTATTGGATGTTGGGGCTGAGGTTCGGCTACTGCATTCGATTGGCCCTCTGATGGCACGGCAGGACTCCTGAGGGACGTCTTTTTCAGGGCTTTCTTCTGTTTGGTAGCTCTCAGTGCCTTCTTCTTAAGGTAGGTCTCCTCTAGCTAATAAAGCATCTCTTTCACTGCCGCCACCTGCTAAGGAAAAGTTCACCCGCGCATGATGATTTGCTCAGCCTCATGTCATTACAAATACATATACTTTTCTTTAATGGAACATTGAAGGAGACATTTTGAAGAATATAGCTGTTCTTTTCAATGTAAAAAAAAAATATACAGTGACCAGGCACTGTCAAGAAAAAAAAACACCATAGAAAAAGCAGCCATCCTTTGAAAGCATACATTGTAGCTTCTAAAGATGAAATACGAGTTGTTTTTCCTTTCACCATAGCTGTCAATAGCATTTGAATTTTGCATATTTAAACCTGTTTGATTAGAACTTACTCAGAAACTGCATCTGCCTCATTAAGACTCAAATAACATGCAAAGTTTGAATGTGGGAATGCACAAATTAGATTTGAGAGTTCTCATGTTTTCTTAGCACTCTTATGATGATTTTTGGCCCTTTTTGAAGCATGAAAGTCCCTGCTTACGGTTTGCTTTCTTTTTTTAAACTGAATTACATGAAATGTAAACAATGTAAAATGTTAAACATATTATTTTTCATTTATTGTTTTTAAAAAACAGTATAAAAATTGTATAAGACTAGTTTCTTAAACTATTTCTACCTCGTTGGATCTTTAAAAAACTAATAAATGTATATAATTTAGTAATGTTATGTAATATATATGAATTGAATAAAATCAGTTAATTTAGATGTTACCTCACAAAAATCAGGAAAAAAGAAGTAAAAAAAAAATCCGCAGTAAAACGTAAAAAGTTTCCGCCAGGATATTATCCATTAAGTTTAAAATCTTAAAATGAATATGGAAAATTCCTTCATATTGACACAATTCCCTATTTTTACTGATTCCATGAAACACATTTTTAGGCCATGTGACAATTTTTACAGTAATGGGAACGTGCAAACATAATTTCTTGTTTTATGATCCACCGAAATTTAGAATAACATGAGGGAAATTAATATGAATTTTTGCATGTACTGTTGCTTGAAGACATAAACAAACACACTGACATGACATAGGCTATCATATTTATCGAGCTTTTGCATTTGAGAAGTTTGCAGATCAACACTGAAGCACGTTTTTGAGACCTTGCAAAACCCCCCTTAGAGACTTAATTACCTCCTCAAAAAGAAAGGGATGTGGCTCCCCTTTTGCCCTCTCATTTCTGAGAAGATGGCTTGGCGTGGGAATTTATTGTGTCTGCTCTCGGAGAATGGGAAGGAGGGGGAGTGAAATATGAAAGTGAATGCGGGATGAAGAAAAGCTGCGAGTTAGGAGATGGAAAAGAAAGGCAAGGTTGAGGGAGAGAGAGAGTGTCAGAGGATCTGTAGTTCAGAAACATGCAGTTATGGGTAGGTGGTGAGTCCTGTTTGCTTATGAATTCAGTCCAAGTGTGTTTGTTTGGAAGGTTTTTCCCTTTTCTCCTCTGGGAACTGGCCTGAAAGCTCAACAGCAGTGGGCCGAACAGTCATTCCACGTTCAAAAGCGTTCTCTCTCTTAGTCTCTCGCTCGATTTTTCACTCAAAAACTCTTCCATTTTTTATCTCTCCTTCTCGTTTTTGGTCCTCATGCCTGGTTCAGAGCAAGTAATGGGCACATAGGCTGCCCACCCACTCATAAACACAGAGACTCGGCTCTATCCCAACAACAATTAGCTCTCCATTACTGTGCATATCTGTGTGTGTGTGTGTGTGTTCAGGGCATGGCTCTTTGCTTCTGCTACCACTCAGGCATTCAGCAGCGATACACAAGCTGTCAAAACGCCTATCAAACCTGTCAGCACCAATCATTCCGTCCTCAAAACAAAAGGCCTCCTTGTCAGAGAGGAAACAGAGCCCTGATCAAAGAGCCCGTCCACTGCTTCAGAATACAGTAAAGCTCATTATGCAGTCAGACTGTCAGTCCAGCTGGCCTTTACCGGCCTTTTAACCGTTTACATAGTTAGACACTTATTCACTAGATGGAGTTTGGGGGGGGGTCCTAAACTCGCCCCCTGGGAGGCCAGAGCCGAAATTATTTTGTCGCTGTTTGAGTATGTGAACAGAAATTTTTTATTTAATTAATTTTTATTATTGCTGTGGGGGAAAATCTTGTAGTTATGGCTAAAATTACATTTTAGTGCAACCCTTCTCACTCTGCATCGCTGTCGTAGTCATAACAATCAGTGCATGTTTTTTTCTGCGGCTGTGCATGATATTATGTTTCAGCATCTGATACATTGTTTGCCAGATTTGTGATAAGTCTAAATACATAGATAGACAGTCTGTATAAAAAAAATGACTTTGGCAGTTCAGGCTATTTGGCTGGAACAGGTTTAAATAGGCAGAATGAAAGTCTGACTCTTGCGGTTTGTTATCTGATGTTAGCGAATGAAAGCAGACAAATGCTTTGCTAAAGTGACTGTCCAATAACGATGAAGTTTTATTTTTGGGATGTGACAGTTTTGGACCCAGCATATTCTGCTTCAGATGCGTCTTCTGTAACCTCCTCAACCCTTTTGGTGGAACTATGGCAACATTGTAATATTTACTTAATGCATGATATTAGAACCGTTTTATGTTGTGATTCAACTTGTTCCATAATTTTATCCAAGTTTAAATTTAAAATGTCAATATGAAAAAGTGGATTCTTGTCTTTCTTTATTTTACTGCTGCAGCTAAAAGATTTATGTTTAATAATATACTTGAACTAAAATGATTGTCAATTAAAGAGGGCATGAACAATTCAGTTTTCCTTGATCTTTTGACATAAGGTCTTTGTACCATACAGGCTGTGAGGTATGAAATGCAGTGTGTTCAATGGATTTGACTTTTGTTTAACAGCATACTGATTGTTCAGCTAATAGAACGTCTTAAAAAAAAAAAAAGAAGTGAAAATCCACAATGCGTTCCATTGCAAACAGTGTTAAGTCTGTCTATCCCACAAATTCTCATTTTCATTTGCATTGAATTTAAAATGGAATCTGGCCTGACTAGAGTGTATTAAAAAATCCTTCAAGTTTCGTAGCTTAAAATGTCTCCATCATTATAAAAAAAAGCATTTATTTAATCAAGCTCCAAAAAAGGGCTTATTTAGATATCGTGATCTTTGACGTCACATGGCCCAACTATATTTGCATATGACCGCCTCCAGAGCAAGATGTCAACAAATAGTTACGCATCATCGCACCATAAGCCCCGCCCACTGGCACTCAGTCGCTGAACGGCTGACACCTGACAAGAGTGTCGGGTAGGGATGGGCGATACCAATTATTTTCTTTCCGATACGATACCAAGTACTTTCAATACAAGTATCGTCGATACCGATACTCCAATGAAATATTTTTATGTGAGTGATTTTTATGTTTTTTGATAGCCATCATTATTAATATTAAATAAACTGCAATTGACATGATTCTTTTTTTACATTTATTAAAAAATACTGAACATTATTAATTAAATAAACATAGATAACACTGTAGGCTAGATAACAAAAATGGAACACGTCACACAAACCTTTTTCAATAATTGTCACATAATGTTTCTACATTTCTTCCCTTTATAGGTTTTTGAGATGAAACAAGTGAATGTTGACATTCTCCTCTTGAGCCTGTTTTTCTTTGACTGATCAAAATCTCTTGCTTTTGAAAAAAATTAAAAAAAATTAAAACCTAACAAATAATAAATAAAAAAATAAAACCCTGATAACAGTCAATGGACTGGAATGCACTGAAAATAAAACCAGAGATGTCTGTGAGACTTGAAACACTTCAAATTATTTAAATGTCAAATCAGCTGAACTTCAGGTTGAATCTTACATTTAAGTTGCAGTCTTCATTTGTGATATACAAGCCTGTGTAAACCATGAAAAACCATGAAAACTGGTTTATAAGTTTTTGTGAAGGAACAAGAGAATGTTGACATTTTTCCCCTTTAGCCTGTTTCTTCTTTGACTGATCAACTCCCCTGCCTTTGAGAAAATTCTCTCAGACGGAACAGATGATGCAGTGATCCCAAGATATTTTTTTGCTAGTTTGCTGAGAGCTGGGAAGGTTTGCTCATGATTTCTCCACCAAACTAATGGGTCTTGGTTTCGGGGAACTACTTTCTCCTCAGCATAGCGACGCATTTCAATTATAGAATCACTGCTTTGTGATTGTTGTTGTTGTGCTGATAGAACCTGGATGTCAAAATCCTCCCATATGCCTCCTTTAGATGTAGCTGATGCAGTCCGTGGGGTCATTGGAGTCACTGATGAGGCACAGCTTGCTGTAGGTACTGACACAGACCTTAGGACAGATGTTGAGGTAGCTTCTGGTGCAGCAGCTAACTCAGACATGGCCAAGTGGACATCCTGCATTTCAGATAGGA
>NW_015505204.1:781096-785259 GCF_001515645.1 Sinocyclocheilus grahami
TTTACCAGTTTTTACCATACTTTCAAAACAAAAATTAAAATAGGAAAAATATGCAATATGAAAATAATTGAAGACAAAATGTGTTTTACTGAGAAAAAACAAGATTTGGTTTTTAAAAAGCCTTTTTCCAGAAGGTACATCTGGAAAAAGGGGGGTCGTCTTATAATCAGGGTCGTCTTATATTCGGGCCAATACGGTAATTAAATAAACATAGATAAAACACTGTAGGCTAGATAACAAAAATGGAACACGTCACACAAACCTTTTTCAATAATTGTCACATAATGTTTCTACATTTCTTCCCTTTATAGGTTTTTGAGATGAAACAAGTGAATGTTGACATTCTCCTCTTGAGCCTGTTTTTCTTTGACTGATCAAAATCTCTTGCTTTTGAAAAAAATTAAAAAAAATTAAAACCTAACAAATAATAAATAAAAAAATAAAACCCTGATAACAGTCAATGGACTGGAATGCACTGAAAATAAAACCAGAGATGTCTGTGAGACTTGAAACACTTCAAATTATTTAAATGTCAAATCAGCTGAACTTCAGGTTGAATCTTACATTTAAGTTGCAGTCTTCATTTGTGATATACAAGCCTGTGTAAACCATGAAAAACCATGAAAACTGGTTTATAAGTTTTTGTGAAGGAACAAGAGAATGTTGACATTTTTCCCCTTTAGCCTGTTTCTTCTTTGACTGATCAACTCCCCTGCCTTTGAGAAAATTCTCTCAGACGGAACAGATGATGCAGTGATCCCAAGATATTTTTTTGCTAGTTTGCTGAGAGCTGGGAAGGTTTGCTCATGATTTCTCCACCAAACTAATGGGTCTTGGTTTCGGGGAACTACTTTCTCCTCAGCATAGCGACGCATTTCAATTATAGAATCACTGCTTTGTGATTGTTGTTGTTGTGCTGATAGAACCTGGATGTCAAAATCCTCCCATATGCCTCCTTTAGATGTAGCTGATGCAGTCCGTGGGGTCATTGGAGTCACTGATGAGGCACAGCTTGCTGTAGGTACTGACACAGACCTTAGGACAGATGTTGAGGTAGCTTCTGGTGCAGCAGCTAACTCAGATGTGGCCAAGTGGACATCCTGCATTTCAGATAGGAGTTGCTTTTTCACTGCTTCTACATGATCTTTGTCACGAAATGCCAGGTGCTTAAACCTCATGTCAAGAAAGGTGCTGGCAGCGAGGCTATGTATGGTTTCAACCCCACGGAATCTGCGCTGACATTGCTGTGCCAGTTCTGTGGCAAATGAGCAACCTTGACGCTCACTGGCAGCAGTTGCTCTAAGAAGCAGTGATATGGGCGGAATGACCTTTGAGATAGAAATGTGTTTTTCTGCTGATACTTCACGTGTTGCCTCCTCAAAAAGGTTTCAAGGCCTCAATGGTCAGGTGGATAACAGACCGCTCTTCATTTGTAAAGCACAGGTCACTCTTCTCAAGTAGACAGAGGGCTGTTGTAACTGAATCCATTTGTTCATGTAGCCTCTCCAACATGTAGAAAGCTGAACTCCACCTGGTTTCAACTGAAATAATGAGTTTATGTTCTGTCACCTTCAGTTGCTTTTGGATCTGTTTAAGCTTCTCTGTGGCTTTTGTGCTGTGGTGGAAAAAGGATACAATGCTTCTGCATTTTTCCAGCAGGTGAAAGATTTCAGGAGATGCTTTTATTGCATCTTTGACCACCAAGTTTAATGTATGGGCAAAACATGGGTAATGCTTCCACCCAGCCTTATGCACTGCAGAAACCATATTCGCACCGTTGTCTGTGACAACTGCAAGCACCTTTTCAGTTATGCCCCATTCTTCAGCTATTCTTTTCAGCTCTGCACTAATATTGTCATCTGTATGCTGTGCACTGAAATGGCAGGTTTCTAACATAAATTCCTGCATTTGCCAGTTGTTAATAAAATGACAGGACACAGTTAGATATACCTCTGTGGACCTTGAGGTCCACATATCCGTTGTGAGTATCACATGGTTTTCATTTTGTAATGTTGCCATTACTTTGGCTTTACAGTCTTCATACATGTTGTTTATTGTACCCTCCATCAGCTTTTTCCGGTTAGGAATTTGGTAATGTTGATCAAGAGTCTTGACAAGTGCAATAAATCCTCTGTCTTCTACCACTGAGATTGGCTGGAGGTCCCTCACAATCATCTCTCCTATGCTTCGTGTAATTGCTGATGCTCTCTGAGAGTTATCTATGAAATATAATATATAGATATTATGTTCTTAAAGCTGTGTTACAGGCATTAAGAATTTATAGTAAATCTCTCCCAGGTATTACTTGACACTTAAACTATGTAATTTATTTAATAAACCAGTTTTAAATGATATCAATAATATATCAATTATTTCATTAAGAACATCCACCATACCAGGTAACTGAAATAGATATCGGCTAAAAAAAAAGTATAAAATGTTTTTAATAAAAATCCTAGTTTAAACTAAAATGTCCAGTTTAAATCTTCATACTCATATGCAGTGTAATATTCTGCTCCCCGTGAAATACAGTAATATCTTCATATCTGAAACAATCTGTATTGTATAAAGTATAGGCTATAAATAAATGTGACTTGACTTTTGTATTCAAATAACCTAATCACCACTTGCACTTGGTACCTGGATAATGTCTGCCTCTCTGAAAGGATTCTGCTAAAGAACTCTGCCTCAAGCCAGAAGATGGGGGTCGTGTCTCTGTTACCTCCTCTGCTCGCCTCAGCTGTACTTCGTCGTGCTCTTTAGGGTGTTTTAATTTTATATGCTTTATCATATTTGTGGTATTGCCACAGTGGTGTATTGTTTTTTTGACAACTGTCACATGAAGCTTCATCATTGTTAACTGGAGTAAAATAACTCCAGATTATGCTTCTTTTTCTTTCAGTCATGACCGCAGCCACGCACTCCAGTCCCTTTCTAAACCTTGCGCTGCGTGTGCCTTTGACAGAGTGAGCAAATGCTTGACAAGCGAAGATACAGCGAAAGAAGATAGTTCCTATTGCCATTCCCATTTAAGTAAATATTTTGATGCTATACGGTGTACTACTACTATTATATTGCATAAAATCACTCGTTAAAAACAAAAACCAAAAACCCCCCCAAAAAACATATAGAATCGATCTTTTTGATACAATGCCGGTATCGAAAATATTGATACTTTAGGATCGATCCGCCCATCCCTAGTGTCGCGTCGAAAGCAAATAGAACACATTTATAACCAGTGGCGCTGTCTACACTGGATAAACGTTAAATTTCTGACATGCTCCACAAGCTTGCTCTGTTGGATACAAGAGTGAGGACAAAAGGAAGTGTTGTTTAAACAGCTCGTTTGTGTCTATGTACAGACATCAGAAGCATCCAGGGTCAGAAACAAGTGGATGGTTTGTTTTTAATGGCGTCCCGGATCGCAATGTAGGATTATATGTTTGTTCGGAGCATATGAGCTCAGATTATTTTGAAAACCAAGCACGATGTAATGGAGCAACCAACTAACTTATACTGGATCTAACAGCAGCTGCACCACAAAAAAACGTGAGTGAACGATTTCATAATACTTTGCCTGTAAATTACGGTATTATATAATGTGATACACACAGACACAAACACATGTGTACAGTATCTGCAAAAAAATCCTATTAAATCTTATTAACGTTATAATTGAACCTCAATAATAAAATAATAAAGTAAAGATAAAAAAATTATATCTGCCTATTACTTTTTTTTTATATCGTTGTTAAGTGGTTAGGTTTAGGGTAGAGGTGGTGTTATTTGTTCAAAAATATCTGATATAATGTAGCGGATTAGCTCATGGGGAAATATGAATAATTAACCATAACTAGTTATAATTAATTATTCATATTTTAGATCCACTGTAGATATTTAGCTGACCACTCAGGGTCAACTGTCTTGTCAATTCTAAGAACGTTAATTTCCTGGTTAAGGGAAATAACTTTCTTACTGTACAATTCTATAAACTTGTAACGTAAATCTGCATGATTATTGACTCCGGTTATGAGTAAACACTGAACACGTCAAGTGTGATACAAGTAAGGTTTTATTAACTACATAAACACTTAAACTAGTCTAACATACAACATAAACACATAGACTGGTCTAACATACACACACACACACACACACACACA
>NW_015505204.1:785488-805764 GCF_001515645.1 Sinocyclocheilus grahami
AGTTACTTATATGAATGAGTGGTTTATCGTAAGCATGAATAAAAATAGTCTATAATACAACAGATTAAATACAACACAGCAATAATATACACACTGGCCTGAAGAAAATGGGTGTTCATTCAAAGAAGGTTTTCCTATGAATTAATTAGTAGAAAAGTCCATTTCTCCTGTGCATTTGTGTCCCTTTGTTTCTGGAGAAAGCAGAATGAGAGCCGGCTCGCATTCCACAAGGTTGTAAATGTATCGGGTTACCATGAAACCAGGGTCTTGTTCGGCGTCCTGGGGTGTTACAAAGTATTTGTGAAATCTAGCTAACAAAATATATATTGTGTGTTGGAGTGTTCCAGACGCTACAATAATGATAAAATGAAACCAAACATATTCATAATAATATAAAGGATTCATAAAGATTTTTGCATTTCTAAAGCAGTGTGTATGTAAATATGTTTGCGTTATATTTTGTATTTATTGCACCTATTGTTCTTGTGTTCGTTGAATATCCAAACATACTAAAATATTGTAGCGTTCTCAGTAGGCCTGTCGCAATAATCAATATATCAACTTATCACGCAATATATGTACATGACCTCAATTATTTTTGCTGACGCATTATATCGCCCATTATATTTACTTACAAATTAATGTCACCATGTTCTGTACATTCCACTTGCGCTAAATGCTTTTTAGCGTTTCTTCTTTTATTTATTAATTCTTTAGCGCTTGTATGCTAAAGAGATCAGGCTGCCTGAAGTTTTTCCATCTTGGGAGGTCAAAGGTCACACTTCTGCAGCGTTTGTTTCAGAAGTCAGATTTTTCTCTGCTCTCGGAGTGAATCGACAAGCACCAAAGCGCAGACTTAATGTAGGAACGATTACTCATATCCGCTCTCCTTCCCACGGGAGGAGTCAGAAATAGATGGGATGATGGCTGGCAGAGAATGAAACAAGCTGAGAGCATGCTTATAAATGTGAAGATGCCCATTTGCTGGGGCAGGGCCGTGTGCACTTATACTAGTGTTGTGGAAAAACAACCTGAAATGCAGCATCTATTGACTTTCCAAAAACAATAAAAAACAAACAAACAAACAGCCAAATCAATAAATGTACAGCTACAATTATGTGAACTCCAGTGCTCATCAGAATGTGTCAGTTAATGCCACTTTGATTCATGTTGAACAAATTGGGGTTGGAAATGAAATCTGCTGGTGAATTTCTGAGAAGGACGTGCCGCCAAGCTTCATAAATTAACTACTCAATAATATGAAGGAAATTAAGGACTGGACAGCACTTGAGCTGCATATGAAGTTTAATGTCGGCCTAGTTTTTTTTAGACTTTTTATTGCCTTTATGTGAAACAGTTAAAAAAAAATTTCACAGCAGTTTTTCACCACACATTTTCATGTATATTTACTGCTAATATTGCTGGCTGCTATATGTTACACTGTAAATAGGTTGCTGTAAATTTTACAGTAACTTACTGGCAGTAAGTTTTTTTTTTTTTTTAAATCTAGATGTTAAATCTGCATGGTAGTTTAGTTGAAATGATAGCTCTTCTGAATGGGAAAAAAGCTGTTAAGCAATTTCAGAGAAAAGTATATGTATGCTGTATCATCTTTCAAATATTATTATATTTTATATAAAATATTAAATAACTATTATATACATTTACAAAAGTGGTTGTATATACATAGAAAGCATATTAAATGCAAGTAAAGTGTCTAATTTTTCAAATAACTTTTGTGAAAATAAAATGGGGTGAAATATTGATCCATCATCAATTGATACAAATACAATTAATTCGTTTTTAGGGGCTGCACTGTGATCATTAAATAATCTTTTAATGTCAACTAATGATTCTTGTTCTAAAGATTTTCTTGTATATAAACTATTGTTACACTGAACAACATTTTAGTGGGTGTCTTCTGTAAATAATGGTAAAAATGTATGATAGTGATTATTTTTTGCTCAGAAAAAATAAAACTAACAGGACACATTACAGGGCTCCAGACAAAAAAAGGAGCCATTGGCTCCTATAAGAAACAAATCTAGGCACCAAATTATTTTTTAAGTGCCCCAAAAGTCCCTTTAAAGTAAGTAATTTCACTCGGCGGCCATCTTTGAAACGCCTCTCAGGCATGCAAGTACGTGGGAAAGGAGACCAGAGGCCATTTTGTTTGAATGTATGTCAATGGAGGAGAGGCTTCACTACACTGAATAAACAGCTTTATAGAGGAAACAGTGTATCATTTAATGAATCAACAGCCGATTGGCTAATCTTCAACATGTTTTACACTAAACAATAGTTTTGGATTGAACACCAAGTGAACAGTTTACACCGGGAAAAAAATTACGTTTTATAAGAGAAGTCACAGACTCTTTGCGACAGGTGGGGTACAGCTTACGGCACTTCTCTTTCATTCCTATGCTATCTGTAAATGCTGATTGAGTGTCACACAACTGACTGAAATTAAGTAACGTCAAGGCTGTAATGTGATTGGTTATTAAGGCACATGTGATCCAAGTTGACTGTTATGCTTTCTCCAATATTAAGTAATACAGACAATCTCTGGCTGCAGGGACGCGATGACTTATATCGATTGGCTTATATCGAATAGAGCAGCCGTATTGAGCATTGGAATTTTACCCATTCAAAACTATACGAGTGACACGTCTTGGGTATTCTATAGTCTTTCATGCCACAGAATAAACATGTTTTATTTCTTTTTTTTTTAAACACCTTAACATTTTCAGTCGTACTGTCATGTGTTTATGTCTCCCCTCCTTTTACAGCATCAGTTTTCATATGTCACACATCCAATAATTTTTTCTTTGTTTTCTTTGTAACATGCAATTATATAGCAGGTGTTGATTTTTATCTTTATCTCCTTGCATTCTTTCTTATCATGTAGTCAACAGGTCAAGTAAAACTATGAATATGCAATATAGCGCATTTAGCAAAATGATTTTCTTTATAGTTATTTTTTCTAGCTGATTAATGAGCTTATGGACACCGAATGGTTATTCTGAGGTAAATGTATTGTTACCTGGCATTGTTTACAAGCTTTAAACGTTTTCCGCAGTTTGAAACACTGAATAAGCTATTACATGAAACATTTCAGTAAGCTATACTGTATCTTATAATAGACCTTTTGGTGTCTTTAGGTAGTAAAGAGAAAGATATGATGGGTTCACGTGCCGCTTGAACTGAGGCACTAAAGTGATCGCTCATGCAACATTTATGATCTCCAAAACGGTATTATTTGTTAGAATTTCATTATGATTTTGGCAGAACACAGCATAAAGATCTTGATAAGAAGAAGCCATATTAGTATACATTATAAACGAGAATTGTTAACGATATTGTTAATGTCCACACAGCTGACAGCTTTACCTGTTGCATTTTGTCAAATTGTGCATGAAGTAGTCACTGCTTTTCTGCACTTTTACTTCATGTCTTTGTCATTTTTGATCTCTCTCATGCTGCACAACTGGAGCTGCTTTTAGCAGTTGTGCTGTCAACACTGGTGTTTTTTTCCACTAAAACTTTGATGCGCATCGTCTCAGTTTATTATGTCAACATATCAAAAGATGTGATCAGAAAGCAAGCAGGAAAAAAGGCATTACATGCAAATTTATATAGTCACCAGTGGCAATCTCAGCAAAAATATCACTCACAAATTAATATTTTTGGTCGCAAATGTGACCATTTTAGTCACAGTCTGGAGCACTGCATTATAATGTACAGAAAACAATTATAACTGTATGAAACTTTCATTGTTTTCATTCCAGAACATTCCATTTCACCCAGACAGTCCAGACAGTTCAGTCATGAAACTCTAGATGGTGCAGGCTGATACGACCTTTACATGCAGTCTACTAGCAATCACATCATCTACTACATGGCACAAGCGGATTGGCCTCTGCTGATTCTGCAGCCAATGATATTTGTGTAGTCTGGTTCAGTGTTCGCTGTAAGATGGTCCTGCAGAGTTCACAATTCCTCTGAATCCCTCCACCTCCCCCAGCTCCACCTTTGTAGATCTGCCAAGAGATTTATGTATGCCTATTCATGAAGCAGCATATCTTGCATCTTCAAAGCAGCGGGTCTGCATATCTATTGGAAGTAGCAAGTCCATACTTGCACTGCAGCAGCAGCAGCAGCAGCAGCAGCATAGCAGGTTAAAATTTCAAAGACCAAATGAGTAACATTGTCATATCCATTAATACATTAGAATCATTCTGAGACTTTACAGTGAATTTATATATTGAGTTTAGGCTGTATTGCCTAGCACTAAAATCCAGTGATTGGCTTCTGCAGTAATGATTTGAGCAGTTAATGTTGGTGGGATGGCTTTAAGTGTGCGGAATATGGATGTAACGATTCACTGAGAGCTGGTTGAAAATCAATACAAATATGTGACGATTCAAATCAGTTGAGATGTTAAATGAATCATGATACATTTGGGGGTGAGTGTTTATATGAATGTATCTCTGAGGGGAACTGACTGTGTTTAGAAAAGTTTAGATGATATTTTCTTTTCATCTCGTCTCTGTATAATCAATATTAAAGCAGCATTCATAAGAGCTGCACTGCTTTGTTATCGCTGCTGTTTCACAAGTGCCACCTGCTGTCAGAGAGTGAATCTGCGTCTCATTTAGCCCGTCTGCTGTCTTTGTTTCGTGCAGACGTTTTATGCAGTATAGTTTCACAAAACTAAAGTCAGAGCATTCTGTTTTTGTTTTAAAATTTCAAATTATACAATCTAATTTAGATTAAAAAAGCTGTTCATGTTGCATGTATGCAGCATCTTTGTTTGGATTGTGATTCAAATGCAGTGGTTGCTTCTATTTTTGAATGGAAAGAGCACAGGCAAATCCTTTGTTTATATGAAGAGGGTTTTTTTGTCTTATTTATTTGATTAAATTTGGGGTTTGTTTTAATTTCACTTTAGTTTTGTTATTTGACATATTTCTGTTTCATAAAGTAATGTGAGGCATTTTGTCCAAAAAAGAATAAAAGGACACCTTTTCATTTATAATTTGCCTTAAATCTAATTTTGTTTAAAAAAAAATTGTGAGAAAATCTAATCGTGAAATCAGTATCGCGAATTGAATCGAATCATGATTTGAGCGTATCGTTACATCCCTACATGCTTAAAAATAAAGGTGCTTCAAAAGGTTCTTGAAGCGATGCCATAGAAGAACCATTTTTGGTTCCACAAAGAACCATTCGGTCAAAGGTTCTTTAAAGAACCATCTCTTTCTTACCTTTTTATAATCTGAAGAACCTTCTTTCGCCACAAAGAACCTTTTGTGAAACAGAAAGGTTCTTCAGATGTTAAAGGTTCTTTATGGAACCATTTTGACAAAAAGGTTCTTCTATGGCATCATGAAGCACCTTTATTTTTAAGAGTGTAGTGCGGAAATATGGCTTGTTGCTTTTACAGAGCTCTGTGTTTTATCTTGAAAAGAAAACACCCAATTGCAATCATCTTCCAAACCACCTGTCCCTCCAAAGTTTGTGCCCTTGAGTAATTACTCTGTGATGAACATCACGGCTGTGCCAGAAATGTCTTTCCCCTGCCCCTGGTTTTAGTATTTAAACATCATCGGCTGTGGGATAGGCCTCATCTCTGGCCGTTGCCCTCTCTTCCTCCTTCACTCCCTTTGTCCCTAATGCTGGCTGGATGATGTATGAGACAGATCTGGAGTGAAAGGTCATGTCCACGGGAGGAGTGTGTGAGTTTTAAAGAAGAGTGTGTGTTTGAGCAGCAGCATGTGATGTATTCCGAGCGGCTCTGAGGTGCGGGCAGCTGATGGAGCCACAGCAGGTACGCTCCAGACAACACATTCCCTTTCTAGACCCAAAAATCCCCAACTGAACCAAGCCCTGGAGTCCGACCCATAACCCCACTGCCCTGAAAACAACATCCTCCGCTCTACTACTAAAATGAAACATGGTTAATAACCTCTGAAACAACCCTGTTCCTGGAGCCCCCCAACATTGCACATTTTGAATCTGTCCTTCGTCTGAGATGCCTGTTTCAGGTCATGGAGTCTCTACTAATGAACTGTTGACCTGAATCAGGTGTGTTTGATAAGGGAGACATTCAAAATCTGCACCGTTCTCCACTGCTCTAGCACCACAATATTCTTCAATCTTTGAATGTAGACTGGAGAGAATGGTTCCAAATCAAACATGAAGGAAACTCTATTTTGGAAGTTTCAGAGTACTTTTATTATTATTATTATTATTAGTAGTAGTAGTAGTTTTTTATTGGTAGTAGTAGTAGTATTTTATTATTTATAGACTACTGTAGTATTTATTAAAATTTTTAAGAGAATATACATTTATATTTTTATTTTAAATTCATTTTCATTTTAGTTTAAGTTTTAGTAACTATGTTCTTTTGTCCATTTTTTTTATATTTCTATTTCTATAACTTTTTGATTAACAATTTCAGTTTTTAGTTTTAGTCATTTAGTATCTTATTTTATTTAATTGCCAAGACACCATTTGCAATATCTTTTTTACATTTTTCATCTAACATTTATATTTTGCTATATTTCAGTTAACAAAAGCGATTTTTAATAGTTTTAGTTAACAATAACAACACCGGGTATAGTTTTGCATCACCATCATCTGAGAGCTCATGACGCACAGCTGGAATCTGGTATAGAGATGATGTAATTATCTATTCAAAACAGAAGCGCTAGAGCATGGCATCATATTCTACTGCACATATTCTGATATTTTTGTAACTTTCTCTGGGAACTTTTCCCTGAGCAGCTCCATATCAAGCTGCTAAAGCCAACACTAGCTATATTATTATTTACTATTATTAATAAATATTACTATTTAAAATTATTTATATACTACTATAGTATTTATTAATATTTTGAACTAGCTTGCATTTTTTTTTTTTTTTTTTTACTTTTAGTAATTTGGTTTACACTTTTTAAATTGTAATATACAGTGGGGCAAAAAAGTATTTAGTCAGCCACCAATTGTGCAAGTTCTCCCACTTAAAAAGATGAGAGAGGCCTGTAATTTTCATCATAGGTATACCTCAACTATGAGAGACAAAATGAGAAAAAAAATCCAGAAAATCACATTGTAGGATTTTTAAAGAATTAATTGGATATTTATTTCAGTTTTAGTAGTTTTGGTACTTAAATATATTTTATATCAGTTAGTTGCAAAGGCAACATTTCTAAATTTCATTTAACTTTCACTGGGAACCTGATCTCCAGCGTTACCTGAGCACCCCCGTAATGCCAACTAAATTCATAATCAAGCCGCTAATGTAAACACTAGAATTTATTTAAGCCTATAAATTCCACTCAACAACTACAGATTTCAGTACTAGCACAAACACCAGAGAGGAATTGCTTTTTTTTTATATATATATATCTTCTTTATAGTCTTAAAAGTTTCCTCCAAACATCCCTTCGAAAGTCTGCATTCTGGTCAGGCTTCCACAAGAGTGGGAGGTAGATTCATTTCACTGAGGCACAAGGTGGTAAATAGGCTTGCAAACACTGCCACTGGTTTCCATGGTGCTTCAGAACAACATTTCAAAAGACTCAGTGTGTTTTATGAAATATGAATCATGATTCTAAGGCTTAATTCTGTTCTTTCCAGGGTGCTGGCTTGATTTCCTTCTCTCAGTAGCAATTTGAATAACCCAAGCCGGGCTAATTAACAGGGGAAATTCATTTATAGACGAGGATTAAAGAACTGTTCAAACCAAATGCTCCTCACACCACTTTGTTCACCATAATAGAAATGACAGTTCTGCCAAGAAGTCTCCACAGCCCCTGAAGACCACCTCAGAAAATTAATTTTACCCTTCTGATTTAGTATATCAAAAGTCTTTGTTGAATTCTGAGGAGTGTATGGAACAATGCACTATTGCGTAGGTGTGTGGGCACTGAGTGGCATTTGTGCCCCATCTACACGCCGTCATTCTCCTTTTCCCTTTCACTGTCTATTTACCTTTTGCATTGCATTCCACACACGTTCCTGATCAGAGCGCTTGCCTTCAAGGGTGTCCATGGTGTCTGCCATTAGAGCCAGCAGCTGCCAGGAGGAGATAAAGATGATCACAGCTCAGTTCACACAAACGCCATAACTTTTCTAAACACTGCACCTTAAAAGCTAATTAAAAAACCATTTGTTGGCGGCTGATTTTTGTAAGTCATCCCTCATATAATGAGGACCTCCTTCTTGTTCCCCTTTGGGTGGTGGAGAGGGGGAGGGGCGGAGTTGGGCTTTTACAAGGCTGGTGGTTAGAAATTGAAACAATGTGGACAAATTGAGGAACAACACTCGTCCATCACAGGGCACAGCAGATGGGAATGTACACGCTGCACGCTGAGACCCATTTAGCTGAGAGAAGGAAGGGGAAGTTAAATACTGAAAGAGACACTAAGAAACAGATAAAGAGACAAAGAAGAAGGTGTATGTGCCAATGATTAATGAATTCATATTAAATTAATATATTTTTTTTTTTACATCTTTATGGGCAAGTAAAAAAAAGACTGAGATTGTAATCAAAAACATTCTGGAAAACTGGAAAAAAAAGTTCTTGTTATTAAGCAAACAAAAAAACAAAACAAAAAAAAAACAAACAAAAAAACATAAACAGTGTCAAAGGCGAATAATATTATGAGGATGATTAAAATATGATTCATATTTACTTTTTGAAAAATTATGCACATTATCTGTTATAACCTGTAGGACAAACATTACAAAACCAAACTCGAGAATATATATATATATATATATAGAGAGAGAGAGAGAGAGAGAGAGGAGCAAAAGAAAATTGTCAAAGAGCCTACAATTTTTGTAATATACAGTTTCAGGTTTAGACAACTGGAATAGAAATCTAGAGAATAGAAATGCTGAGAATGTTATTCTATCTTTTTTTTTTTGGTAGATCCTCATGACTGTAGACCCTCTTACGACGGCCTTTTAGTGCCATGTAAAAAACAATTAAAAAATCTAAGATTACGAGATTAAAGTCGAAATGTTTCGAGAATAAAGTCGAAATGTTTCGAGAATAAAGTCGAAATGTTTCGAGAATAAAGTCGGAATGTTTCGAGAATAAAGTCGGAATGTTTCGAGAATAAAGTCGGAATGTTTCGAGAATAAAGTCGGAATGTTTCGAGAATAAAGTCGAAATGTTACGAGAATAAAGTCGAAATGTTACGAGAATAAAGTCGAAATGTTACGAGAATAAAGTCGAAATGTTACGAGAATAAAGTCGAAATGTTACGAGAATAAAGTCGAAATGTTACGAGAATAAAGTCGAAATGTTACGAGAATAAAGTCGAAATGTTACGAGAATAAAGTCGAAATGTTACGAGAATAAAGTCGAAATGTTACGAGAATAAAGTAGAAATGTTACAAGAATAAAGTCGGAATGTTTAGAGAATAAAGTCGAAATTTTACGAGAATAAAGTCGCCCGAGCGGCCACATCATTTTACTGGGATGAGGAAGAGTCAATTTTAAGGACTCGCGGAAACAGTTTAATATCAAGAATATGATATTTATTAACAGACTGAACAGGAACAACTTTTTATCTTAACATCAGCTCACACACCCAATCGACATTCCTTTGGGGGTGCTGTAGCTCTCTTATTTAACCCTTTTTTAATACACTACAAATAGCCTATATGTGGGATTATTAGCAGAAATCATACCCAGGGCTCGAATTGAGGGGGGATGCGGCGGGGGATGGCATCCCCCTGGTGGGAAAAAAATGACAAAAAGCATCCCCCCTAACCATCCCCTTTAGATTAATAATGTTGTGTATTATGTAAAATTTATCGTGCAAATAAAATGTTAAAATTCTCTACTTATGATAATTCATGAACTAAATAACGGAGATTGGCCAATCAGAACTCGGTAGCCTACTGTAACAAGCTTCCACAAGCTGAAGCAAGTTTCCTTCATTTTTCGTGCATAATGGTTCAAGCGCAACTTTTGAAGTTCTTTAAAAAGAAGACAACAGAAGGTATGATTTTTCCTTTATTAGAATTTAAAGGCATTCCCGACATTGTTATTGCGCTGTATGTCTGACTGTGAGGGACTGAGAGACGACAGGAGAGCTGACGACGAGTAGCCTATGTCACCGACTTTGCAAATAAACGAACAAAAACACATCTTGAGAGTCCAGAAGCATTCACTGCGCGATGAAGCCCATTAGAATGCAGTTCGAATGCCCTTACAATTCAAGCAATGAAAGAAAAAAATACTCATGTAGGAGTTTTTATATTCATTGCACAAGCTGAATATCAGAACATAAATATGCTAATAATTTTATACAACAGTATAGAGCAACGCGATGTTTCATTCCTTGAATGAATCTGTTTTTGAACGAATCATGTGAGCCAGTGATTCAAAGGTCCATTCACTTGTTTAGTTTCTAATTGAATCAGTCGTTTTGAACGACTCGTTTGAATTGAATGATTCAATAAATCATTTATTAAAACAGGGATTTGTTGCCATCGACTGGCGGTTTTATTGTCTTCTTTATTTATCCATGACAGTCCTAAACCAGCCAAGGTGCCAGCAAAATATTGTTTAATTAGCAGTAGGCCTATTGACCCAAATCCCTCAATTTCAGGCCCCAGAAGGAAAAAAAAAGCTTAAAAATAATAGTTTGTTTATTAAGGCAAATTTTTCATTAAATAAAAACCTTTTTAGACAAATTTTGTAATAATTGTGTAAAATTAGCTACGGGATAAACCCCAACCTGATAAACCAGGCCTACTTTTAATATAAGTCTCAGCTTTCAATATCAGTTTTATAGCGAAACTCAAATTATGTGTCTTACAATAATGTGTTTTTCAAGCTCTTTAATGATCTGATCGCTGTATTTATGTGAACCAGTTCATTAAATTATACTGTTTTCTTCGTGAAAATTCCAAATTTACCACCTACTCCGCAAAAACGTCTGTGGCATCCAAACTTTTATTCCGCACATGTAGCCTATTTAATTAATAAAACGTTCTAAAAGTTGAAGTGGGCTCCAGCTCGTTAACATAAGTTATGTTGATTTCTTTTCTGAGGTAGCCTGTAGGCTATAACATGAAAGTGACTATTCACAAGCTGTTTTATTCATGGTATAATACAGTAAATTAATGACTGTATTATACCATGTACTTCCATTCATTATTTGTACGCCAGCCACCCAGTAATCGCTAAAACCTAGCGATCGGTCACGCCACATTTAAGAGCGTGAAAAAAACACATTATTGTAATATATTGTTTGTATTTCTAAAACTGACAGATTTTGAAAGCTGGGACTTTGGAATATCTCCCGGTGCTCCCAATCCGGGCCACTTGCATGTGCAAAAGGCTAGAATATACTCTCAAAATATTATAACTTTAATCTTTATTTTCGTAATATTTCGACTTTATTCTCATAGTATTTTGACTTTATTCTCGTAATAGTTCGACTTTATTCTCATAGTATTTCGACTTTATTCTCGTAATTTCGACTTTATTCTCGAAATATTACGACTTTAATCTCGTAATCTTAGAATTTTTATTTATTTTTTTTAACGTGGCACTAAAACGCCATCGTACCCTCTCGACTGTGATGAAATTACCACAAATGCAATAATTTTATGGCATGGCAGCGAAAACTAAATACAATATTCACAATTGATTGAGTGAAATTTGTATGATAATTTAAGTAACTTTTTGCTGAAAATTATATAAACATTTTTCAAAACTTTCTAAGATTATTAAGAACTTGGCACATTTGATTCAAACTGTGGATGGAAGTGGTTGGCCACCTGCTTTACTAAAGTGCTGTTTAAGTAAGGGGAGCTGCCTCTGTAACTCCACTCTCTACATACTGTACAGCACATACCATCTTCACATAATTGCTCTCTATACTCTTATTTCTATTCATGAATATAAGAACATACCATTTCCAGAAGCAGCATGTGGCCCTGAACTAGGTTTGTTCACAAAGATGACAAAAAAACGGTCTTTTAAAGCTACTGTATATACTTCCAGCTTATTTATATAGAACTTCTGTCAATGAACATAGATGTGTGATACTCACTGCTATTTCTATATAAGTACTCAGGTCTTTGTTATTTGTCAGAATGATTCTGGGTGGTATTGTATTGCGCCCATACAAACATCACGCTAATTGAACACCCTGTGGCTCTCTATTCATGGCAGATTTGTTCGCGATCTCACATACATCACACTGTATTGATCTGGGCTAATCTCACCACTGTGGAGCGCTAATCTAGTAAAGAGGCAATTATGGTGCTTCAGCATATGCCAGAATGAGATTTATGCCACCTCCTTCTATTCGTTCTATTTTCTTGCTCATTTTCTCTGTTCTTTTCCATCACGTCTATATCTGCAAGCACAATAGCAGTTGTCTTCTTTGTCGACACTAGTTTCTCTTTCAGTCTCATAACTATTCACAACAGAGCAGTTTTTTATTGCCGTGCATAATTCAGGACTTTATTAAAACAAGCTGGCCCGGTTCTGCTCTTGTGGTGTGATGTTACTTGATCGCTCCCTCAAAACGGTGCATCAAGACTCTCTTGCGGTAAGACCAAGGAGGTCTATAACTTGAACCTGAGGAAAGCTTACTGTTTTTCTGATAGCGCCATAAAATCAGCATTCAAAACATTTTCATTCACAAGCTCTTAATTAAATTTGATTCTGATTTATTTGGGTATATAAGGGCTGTCCGGAAATTATCCAGCCATGTAATACCAAAACCCTCTGCAAAATCCTTTGCAAAAAATGTCTTCCCTTTCAAAGGTGATTTTAGTTTTTGGAAAGGATAGAAGTCGCAGGGCACCAAATCTGGGCTGGAGGGGCGCTGAGTCACCTGGGTGATGTGATGCTTCGCCAAAAAACTCTTAACAAGACGCGATACATGGGCGGGCACATTGTCGTGATGAAGCTGCCAATCACCAGTTGCCCATAGGTACGGCTGTTTTTGTCATATTGCATCTCTCATCTCGTATTTTTCATATTACATGGCTGGATACTTTCCGGACAGCCCTCATATGTTCATTTTGCTAATGTAAGAAATTAACCATTAAAAGAATTGACTCAAGTTGATACAAGTTATTAGGATAACTGGACTACACACATAGATCTGTATGTTTTTGATTCTCTAAAAAGAACAGACTAACAGTCATTAGCATAAATTGAGTCATTAATTCAGGAATCACAATAAACTGGTTGTGCCGTATGATTTTAATTCACTAAAATAATAGACTGGAATTAGACTGGTCATCTTGTATGTTTACCCTTAAGAATAATTCATTCAGAAATCAAATAACCGATTCTTAATAGTAGTTCATTTGGGAATCAGACTACACTGGTTGAACTGTCCATTTTTTTATTTATTAAAAAAAGAAATCTCATAAAAGGGCAACCCATTTTTAATAAGCTATTTCAAAAAGAAAAAAACCTGCTCCAAACTGTTCAGTTGAGTGAATATTGAAACAATATTGGGATTATTCAAATGAAGATTAATAAAACAAATGTAATTATTTTTACCCAGTCTTACTCTTGAATGGCTGCACTGTAAGAAAAACAATCTGTAGAAAAAGGGCAATGGCAATTTTCATCCAGGACATTATCTGTTAAGTTTAAAGTCCCCATGAAATCAAAATTGAAGTTTTTTTAGTATGTTAGCCTTAAGATTATATATAAGCCAGTGTGATCCAAAACAATTACAAAATTCGCATTTAGAAGATATAAGCATTCAAAAACTTATTCTAACTTCTGCCAAAATGGATGAATGATTTTGATGACATCACCCTGCACTTCAGCTTCTCATCAAACTTTCTGTCCAATCAAATGCTCTCTAGAATCTGAAGTGTCCCGCCCCCTACACTATAATTAGACGCTGAAGCTGCGGCTGAAATTGGTCACTTGTTCACGGAGTTAGTGTTTTCTGTATGGTCAGTGTAAATATGCTTTCAAAAGAAGATAAAAAAAAAAGTCTGGGTTTGCGTTGTCATTAAAAATACACCTGCAAGGCTTTTGAGAACAAAGAAAAACAGAAAAAACTAACATAAATAAAAAGAATCAAATAAATAGGCCTACAAAATATATTGTTCACTTAGCCTAAATAATTAACAAATTAAGATAACAAAACGAAAACACACACTGAATCCTTATGTGCTTTGAAGAACCACATGTTTTTTCGTCAGACATAAAAATAAATAGCAGGCCTACTTCAGAGCACAACTAAAAAAATTTACGTGTCAACGTTGTGGGGCACAGTCTGGAGCGCAGCCTGTTCTGCAGCGTTGATCCTTGTGGAGTTAGTGTTTTCTGTATGGTCAGTGTAAATATGCTTTCAAAAGAAGATAAAAAAAAAGTCTGGGTTTGCGTTGTCATTAAAAATACACCTGCAAGGCTTTTGAGAACAAAGAAAAACAGAAAAAACTAACATAAATAAAAAGAATCAAATAAATAGGCCTACAAAATATATTGTTCACTTAGCCTAAATAATTAACAAATTAAGATAACAAAACGAAAACACACACTGAATCCTTATGTGCTTTGAAGAACCACATGTTTTTTCGTCAGACATAAAAATAAATAGCAGGCCTACTTCAGAGCACAACTAAAAAAATTTACGTGTCAACGTTGTGGGGCACAGTCTGGAGCGCAGCCTGTTCTGCAGCGTTGATCCTTGTAGCCAATCATAGACGTATCTGTTGATTTCATGAACGCAGTGTCCAATCAGAAGTGGTTAAGCTAGAATCCATTCACCGCTCATAAATTAGGAGATTTGTTCAGTGTTTCTGAGTTGTTTGCGCGTTTGCGAATCCACTCATTAGAACAAAATGTACACACAATGTAAATAAGAGATTAATTGTGCAGTAGTGTAGAGCTTCACTGAATATAACATAACTTTGTGAGATCACGAAGAGCTGAGACGAGTGACAGCTTTTTATTGATTATGAGGGGGAGCTCTCTCTGCTCGCTTTCTAGGATTATAACCCATTCAGAATTTGAATACATTCACTCACGGATTCACTCTCTGATAACCATTTTTCCAATACTGCCTTTGGCATTGCGCTGCCTTTATTACTTCAGTTAAGTGACAGTGGAGCAGGTGCTTGCGTAGTGAAATATGTCTGTAAGCACATGTGGTTGCACGTATCGACACCCCCCCGACATAACAAATACCTATAGAATATTTTTCTTTAACAATGCAGCAAACTTTTTAAAAAATACTTGAAAAAAATATATACTTTTAAAACCTTTTAACTGAGCATTCTAACTTTCAGTTAACGGTTAAATGGACAATATGAGCATCCCTAGTTACAGCATCTACCAGCAGAGGCTTACTGGACCAGCTTGGGTCAGAGCCCATCTAAAACTGTTCTTAGATCAGTGTTGTGTTCTTAAGATGGCCCAGAGCTATCAACAGATCTGCGTAAGTAGCTCAGCCTGTTCACAGCGAGGGGAACACTTAAATAGCGATAAAAGGAGATAAAGGAATGATCTCTATGTAAATGTGCGTTTAGACTAAATTCCCACTTCAGACCGATCTGAATCCGATAGAGAATGTTTATAATCCTTTGATTTCGTTTCGTTCTTGTATTTTTCAGTGCATGCATACTCAAGGGATCACCACGCAGTCTCATTCCAGCTGCCTGCTTCCTCCACCTGTACTCAGAGAGGTAGCTTGGCCCTGTGCAGCGCTTTATCTGCATATTTTAAATGCCTTTTGGAGGAACATTCATTTGAAGTTGGAAATGAGGAGAATAGCTTTGTTTCCATGCAACTTTTTTCTTTCATCAAATGACATTATAAAGCACAAGAGAAAAGTAGAAATCAGCAGCCAAAAATTTGCTACAGGAATTTCTGCCATGAGAATATGCAAACACATAAAATTTCAATGGAAAACAAAAGGAGTTATTTAAAGCAGTATGCCTATGCTGCTTTTGTACAGTTAATAACCGCTTAAATTTAAGAATGTATCTCTCACAAAATTATTGAATGGCTTCAGAATACTTGGAATTTAGCCAGTGGGTTGTATCTGAACAAGAAGTACAATTTAGCATACTTTTAAAAAGAGTACTTATTACAGATATTATATACTATAGTAGAATATACTTACTATAAGTGCAAAATGTTTTCAAACATTAATTGCAATTAAATTAAAGTGTATTAGTTTAAATTAAATGCAATTAGCTTAACAACATTAGAGTTTTTTTATTCACTTAAGTAGGACTTAAATACATCTTTATGCATAATTTCATAGAATTTTTACTTCTATTGTTTTTGGTAATAAAACAAAATGTGAAAAATGTGTACTAATGAATTTATTAAAAGCATTTATGGTAAACTAAAACTTTTCCAAGATGTTAAATGTTTCCAAAAAGTAGACTTACATGGCCTTTTGATTTTATTAATACTATTATCTGCAAGTGAACTTTAAAAATAATTATACATTGAAGAGTTGAAGTACACGACAAGTGCATATTCAATAAAATGAAAGTGCCCCTATTATGGATTTTTGAAAATTACCTTTCATGCAGTGTGTAACAGCTCTAAGTGAATGAAAACATCCTGCAAACTTTTAAATCTGAAAGTGCACCGTGTATAAAGTAATTGTCTCTCAAAAGCAAGTCGACTCTGAATCATTAAAACGAGTCATTTTTAAAACTAATACCAAGCTGTTTCATGTTGACGTCAACATGAAACATTAGCATATTGCTCGCCACTTGTTGGTCTTTTCGCATTGGTCTGAATGAAAATGCAAATTCATTCTTTGCCACTAGGTGCCGCTTTTGCCAGTAGCCCCTCACTGCAGAACACAAGATCCAGGGGGCGGGGTTGGATCCACATCTAGGGGGTGGAGATGGGTAGGTTTAGGGATCAGGGGGTGGAGACGGGTAGGTTTAGGTATATGTAAGGGGGGAGGAGTTGGATCTGGATCCAACCACGCCCCCTGGATCTTGTGTTCTCCAGTGAGGACCATTTCGCTTTTGCGGAGGTAAAAATAGCGGTTTCCCCGGTAACGCTGTATACAAAGCAGCACTGAGCTCACAAACTCCGCTTTATCAGGCATTACAGGCATGATTAAATGAAATCAATCCAAACCAAATTAAACCAAACCAACCACCGCAGACTAGCATCATGCAAAGGTGGGGTTTGGAAAAATGAATCGTTGAGCGAATCATTTGGGAGTCGTTGAGCAAGTAAGGTAAAAATAAATGCATATTATAAGACAATGAAAGTGTTTTTTGACCTTGCATGCATGTCAACCTGTTATTTGAGACTCCCAAAACCAAAATATGAACCTTTCATTCCCCATAATAGGGGTATTTTAAGTGCACATCTTTTTCACAGCGGACCACTTTTATGATTCTTTATAATGTGTGTTTGTCATTTTTGGAGCTTGACGGCCCCTGGTCCCCATTCACTATCATCGTATGGAAAATATCATCAAGAACATTTTTCATCTATCCCTTTGTGTTCCATGGTAGAGAAAAATTATTTAATAGATTGAGGGGAAGAGGAAAAAGTAACTGTCTCACCAGCTCTGTGCCAGAAGGACTGATGTCCTGCAGGTAACGTGCGACCGCCAGCTGTGCCAGTCTGTACTGCAGTACATGCGTATGTTCTCTGAACCTATTCAGCTGTCCCAGGATGCTAGCATACTGCAGCCGCTCTATGAGTCCAGATCCTGTGGAAAATCCCACCTGAGCACCCAGCAAAAACATGCTAATTTATACACTGAATAAAGAACTGATTTAATTTATTTTCATTTTCAAATAATTTAATAAAACAATTAAATACTTTTTTTTTTTTTTGCTATGGTACTGAAATTGGTTCTGAAAATCATTTGTTGTAATGTATAATTAAGAGCTCATATTAAAGAGCTGATTTTTTTTTTGTTAAGTCATGGCCATAAACTGTAGGCTACGTTTTTAAAGACTTCTGTAGAGAGGAATGTATTACTAGGAAATGATCCTTGTCTTTTATTGTCGCTGTAATTACATTAAAAATGTCCTGGGAAAAGTCCTGGAAAATGATATTTGAAAAAGAGTGGGAACCCTGATCAAATATCATTTTTGGGTGAGTAAATACTGAAAAACTTACCCCAAGTTTTGGGTAATTTTTTCCACTGAGAACCTTAAACTGAATAAGTTCTGCGTTCACTATTTGAAAGTACACAGTCACTCAAACAACATTCAAGCAACTCACACTATTCACATTAGGGCTTTAACAAATTTCTCAACACGAATGGCATTCACTGCTTTGACTTCCACGTGAATCTGACGCAAATAATATCACAGGAGGGATTTCTTGAAGTGTTTATGGCAGCTGAATGTGTTGTTATTGGGTTGTGTGTACAAGTATGTTTCTGTCATGTTTCCTTGATGCCCTGAGTTGTGCAGTATGTAAATGAAGTCATTATAAATTGAAAAAGGGACGCTGACCTTTTCCACAGAGAGTAACAATACAAAGAAGAAGAACAAACACTTTAAAAAAAGTGTCAGCATACGGTGCTTTTGTTTGAAACTGACAGCTCCCAGTGCTAAAGCGTCCCTCAGAGCCGTTTCACACATGCCGCTGCAGTGCTACAAAAGCAACTCCATGTTCCCTGATGATTCATTATGTCAAATACCTTTTGGCATCTTGTTACACGTGTTCTTCTCATGCTGAAACTTGACAAAAGGCTACAAAATGTTGCAAGTCAAGGTGAAAAACTGCTATTCTTCTGCTATTTTATGGTACGCTCAACTCCGCCCCCCTTCCCAAGGTCACATCTTAACCGTTTTCCCATGTGGACCGTTTTTGGCCTGTTGAGGTTGCTTGTCTAAATAGTGCTCCACTCAATGCCTTTCTAGACTCCTTTTATTTCGTGTGAGCTCTGTTACTCTCCAGTGTCATTCATTCACTTTATGGTCATTTTTATTACCAACACACATCCCCCTGCATCATTTTTCACCACTACTGTCTCAGTAGATATTTCATCTCAGGTGTTTTTTCATCGCTCCACACTGTTTACTTTCCATATGCCAACCAAAGGAGACAGTGAGCTGGTTAGAGAAAAAATACATACGTACATAAACTGTACATACATACAGTGGATATACCCCTCTTTAAAATAATCACAGTGTGTTGCTTTGCAGCCTGAAATGAAGATGGACACAGTTTTTGTTTTATCCAACTGTATTTACTCAGTGCAACTTATAACATCCAAGTGAAAGATATAACACCAACATGTCAAAATGTTCTGTAAAAAACAGAATCACTGAGTTGGAAAAAGGATCATCCCCACTTTTGTCAGTATTTTGTTGAACCACCTTTTGCTTTAATTACAGCCTGTTGTCTGTTGGGATTTGTCTCTGTTTCTACTAAATTTGCACATTTAGATTTTGCAATATTTGCCCACTCTTCTTTGCAGAACTGCTCGTGTTCTGTTCAATTTGATGATGACCATTTGTGGACAGCAGTCTTCAAGTCATTCCACAGATTTTCAATGGGGTTTAAGTCTGGACTCTGGCTAGGTCATGCAAGGACATTCACTTTTTTCTGCTTCAACCACTGTGTGGTCAGTTTTGCTGTGTGCTTTGGGTCATTGTCATGTTGGAAGATAAACCTTCTTCCATTTAAAACTTTCTGGCAAAGGGAATATTTAAGTCCTTACATTAAAGTTCACACAAACTCTTTTCTCCGCAGTGGCTGGTCGCGGTGGGTTACAGCAGTCAGCTCGGTAAAACTCTCTCCAAGATCATTCTGTGTTCCCATTATACTTGATTTGTAAATACATGTCTATGATTTTGCAAAAAGGACTTTATCTTCTTGCCAGAGTTTAATGTTGTTTTGTTACTTGCTACCGGGTGTCTGTGAGAACAAAACACGGGCGTAGAAAAGACTATAAATAGTTTTTAACGTGCACAGTAACTGAAATTTAAAACTGTTAAAAGAAAGGCTCAATAACTGTTGCACAGATATAATACACTACGCATCAATTTCTCTTCCCTTTGTGCTTTGCAGTTTTTAACACGAAGCGCTTCCAATGTGCGCACATTGTAAGCGCTTCGTGCTCATAGACTGTCAACCCTCTATATTGCGAGTAAATCACTCGCATATGCGACTAAATCTTCGCTCTGGGCGACTAAATGATGTCTAATATTAGCCAATGGCTAATCAATTCTCAGATTTTACTCGCCAGTGTGTGAGTTGGAGGCTGAGTATATGTTTAGCACAGATATATTTTCACTCACAGAACACTCTG
>NW_015505204.1:808308-842388 GCF_001515645.1 Sinocyclocheilus grahami
TTTTAAAATGGCATAACTATATATATATATATATATATATATATATATATATATATAAAGTATAGTATTTCAATCTGGCGAGTAAACAACTAGCCAATGGCGATTCAAATTGCCAAGGTGTTCGTTGAAGGTTGACTGTATAAAAACAGTTCGTGCTGCACTGTATTTGTTTTGTCCTATCGTATCTATCATATGTTGTTGCCTTATTAAAAAATATGCTATACATTTTAAAGAAATGTATTTTAATTTTATAGTATATACTTATATATAAATACATTCATGAATGTTTTTAATGAATGGATTTTATAATAATACAAATAGCAATGTGTAACATTTTTCTAGAATAACTTTTGCTGCCAAATTATCCACTAACCTAGTTTATGATACATTTTTGTCATAGATTATAAATATACATAGGCCTATATTTTTTCATATTTGTTTATTTTATTTATAATGAAGTAGTCTGTATCTAGTAGATTGTGAAAGCATTTTTATCAGTTCCACACAGAGATATATAAATTCTACGTTTATTTAAATGAGGGAAAAAAACTTCACTGGTCTCGAATCGGTATCGGCCAATACCGAACCCTAGGTATCGGAATCGGTATCGGAGGCGAAAAAGGCGGATCGGAGCATCCCTAGTTTGGTGTTGAGGCCAAATAATTCAATTTTAGTCATCCGTCTCAAAATCTTCAAGGTGCGTTTTGGCAAAGCTCAGTCGTGACTGCATGCGGCCTTTCTTGAGGAGTGGCTTTTTTCTTGCAACCTTCCCATACAAGCCACATTTGTGGAGAATTTGTAATATTGTTGTCACATGCACACAATGACCACTCTTCATAGTGTCATAAATTCTTGCAACTGCTTCAGAGTCGCTGTAGGCCTTTTGGCCAGATCTTTGACCAGTTTCCTCCTGGCTCTTTCATCCAGTTTGGAGCGACGTCTTGATCCAGTGTCGTACCAAATACCTTCCACTTCTTAATAATAGACTTCACTGTGCTTCTAGGCATTGATAAAGCCTTAAGTTTTTTTTTTGTATCCATCTCCTGACTTGTTCCTGTCCACAACTTTACATTTTTTTTTTAATTTGGTGTTATATCTTTGGATGTTATATAAGATGCACTGAGTAAATACAGCTGGATTAAAAAAACGTCCCTCTTCATTTCAGGCTGCAAAGTAACAAAATATGCTTATTTTAAGGGGGGGAGGGTGATTCTTTTCTATACCCACTGTATATGTATATCTAAATGTATATGTGTATATATGTGTGTAAATTATAACAGACTTAAACCTATATTATAATAAAGGTATATTATTAATATATTAAACCTATATTTTTGAACATGTTTAGACATTGATGCAGTGGAGCTGTCATTTCAGAAACTTTAATATTGATGTACAATACTTAATAATTTATACATTTGTATGATTCGGTGACTCAGCAAAGTAGCATGTGTGCAGATCCAGAACTGAGATCCGCTGTACTGCTTGACAGGTTGAGTTCTTCATTCTGAGAATGAATGTGTTGCCACAGATTTCATCACAGGGGACATGAAATCAACTCTGTGTTTTAATCGAGAGCTGATGGCTGTTCTCAGCTGGAGAATAACTGACTAATGTAATTTAGTGTCATGTCTGGGCCAATCAAACATTTGCCATTGCTGCTCTAATTCAATCACTGTCCTCTGAAATAAACTCCCTGAGAGTTCAGCCTCCAAATGAAATGAAAACTTCAGCATGTTGGTGTCTCCAGTAGTCCATTGTGAGGTTGGAGAAATATTGCGATTATTAGTGGGATGGATGTGCCAGGGATACTGACAGCGAGGGCTTGTTAGTCATTGATGGCCCAGCAAGTGTATATAATTGGTAGTGTTGGCTAGGGGAAGCATCACAAGCATTATCATACTTGGGTAAGTGATTTGAACTTACCAATGATTAGTCCTAACCCAAGTGATTAGTCCTAACCCAATATATTAACCTTCAGCACGTAACTCATTCCATATCGTTTGTGCTGTAAACATGAATGAGACTTCAAATCATGTGTTTGGCTGAACTCATGTGGTTGTGCTGTTACTTTTCTAAGTGATCAGATTGAACATTTTTTGCCTGGCCGACGATAAAACAAATGAAAAAATCCCATATACTTACAGTGATGAGGCTCTTGTAACTTGGGGTGATAAGTAACCACCTAGCACCCTTTTAGTAACAGGTCAACAACATGCTAAAAACCCCTCAAAACAACTTAAAGGGATTGGCCACCCAAACATTCTGTCATAATTTACTTACCCTCATGTAGTTCCAATCCTGTATGATTTTTTTTCTTCTTCTACCGAACATAAAATATATTTTGCAGAACGTTGGTAACCAAACAATGTTGGTTCCCATTGACTTTGTACAATGCAATTCAATGGGAACCGAAACAGTTTGGTTACAACATTCTTCAAAATATTCTTTCATGTTTCACAGAAGAATAAATGTTATACAAGTTTGGAACGACATTAAGGTGAGTAAATAATGATAGAATTTTCATTTTTGGGTGAACTATCTCCTTAACGACCACATATCAATGCCCTGGCAACCAGGGCATGGCGTATAATACTTACAAACATCCTGTTGTACAGTCATTAAGCATCACACAAGAACATAAATGTATACCCACACTTAGCTTGGTGCACTTAATAAAATCCAGAACTGGCAGAATCTTCTTTCCTTGCATCTCATATATCATTTCCAGGTCTCTGTAGTTGGGAGTAGTGAATGGAGATTTTTGCCCTGTAGAAGAAAGTCAACAGACCAACAGTGTGTAAATGTTCAGTAAGTACTTATTTTATCATTTACAGTAGGGGCCAAATGTTTGAGCCAACTTTGAAAACCTGTGATTAATGCTTCGAGATAAGCAGACCATTTTAGGAACAAAATAATTGTCACACCATTAAATATCAGGATAGATAGATAGACAGACAGACAGACAGACAGACAGAACGATAGATAGACAGGTGGGGGAATGGATGGATAGATAGATAGACAGACAGAATGATAAACAGACAGAAATATAAATAGGCAGACAGACATACAGAATGATAGAAAGGTGCATGGAGGGATGGATGGATATCTAGATAGATTTAATTTATTTCATTTACCTTTTTTACCTTTTGCTTTTCCAAAGCTAAAAATTGTTTAAAAAAGCACAAAAACAATGATAAAAAACAATTAGTTTGACAGGTAATTCTGAGAGAAAAATTGGAGGCGGTGGAGGTGTTATGAAGGCTCAGTGGGAATGAGTTCAAGAGTTTAGGTGCCATAATGCTGTATACTCTACCATCTATTGAGGGAAGTTGAATTTTCATCATCTATTTATAACATTATGCATGATAGGAGCATCGCAAGCGGGGGGAAAGGTGGGACTGATTCCTGGTGCCCCAAAAATCCCCCTGAGGGCCCCCATTACAGTGAATTCAGGGCCTGAAACAGAGTAGCAATGGGCTGTTCACTGTATATGCAGTGCATGTTTACCTGCAACATTTGTATACTAATAAACGCTGTTATTCATTCTATACGGTGATGCTGCAGGTAAACACATCTGCAGCATACAGAACAGCCTCTATTATGACGAGTTGAAAATGGGCAACCGATCATGTAGTATTTTTACCTTAGCATAAGAAAGTTTGTCACAGCCTCTTGAGGATAATTGATTAAAATAACGAACCATGCAGTGGCTGTACCTTTGAGACATTACTCAAATGCCATAGATTTTATTCCTCTTAATAGAGATCATTCACAAATATAGCCCCAGTTCTGCCGACCTCTCCTGCTCTGCTGTACAGGCTGGCTGCTGGCTGCTGGCTGCTGGCAGTGTGTTTGACATCCACATCATCTTTGCCTCTACGGTTTTGCACGAACCAAGGTTAATTGAGAAATTTTATGCCATTGATGTCAATGCATTGATCGGTCCCTGTAATCTCTTGTCTGCTTAAACAGAACAGAAAAGGGCTGAGTTAATGGGAATTTCTTATTCTTGAAAGACGATGATTGTGTGACCTTGGAGGTCAGTCTGCAAATTTGTACATTTAACATATGACACAGCCTTAGCCCTTAATTTCAATTGGACTAATTTCCATGCACTACTAGATAATTCATTTTTGTTGACCTAACAATGTCATTGTGGTGAAAAAGTGTGACTATAGTAGAAAAGATCCCTCAGGGATTGTATTAAAACATCTTTGTCATTGTAATGGTAGTGAGGATTGAGGGGTCTATTTGCGCTGCGTATTTCAATGCCGTAAGCGTTGCGATCCATTTAGCTTGCCTGAGGTTAGCGTATATACTCCATGTTCTTTCACAAAAGTACCCACTGAGAGCTCCCAACAATATCACCCAAGCAGATGAATGTGTGATGTCAAAGATGTATTGTGTAGCCGTGATTATACCATGTCCTGATCAGCACACTCAGAGAGCCTTCATCTTAACACTATGAACATGCTGTGCAAAAGTCTTCAGTTTGTTTGTTATAAACTCCCTTCACCCAATATAGAGCCCACACCAACCTGTGAATGTGGGACACCTCTTGTAGAGCAGTTTATGTAGGAAGTCTCCATCCTTACTCCTTCTGAAGCCAAGGGCTGTCACTTAGTCATTCTATCTGTCTGTATGTTGTTCTGTCATTCTATCTGTCTATATAATATCTGTCTGTCTGTCATTCTATCTATTTGTGTGTCTATTGTTCTGTCCATTGTTTTATATGTCTGTGTTTCTGTCTGACTCGATAGATAGGCACATAGACAGTTTGATAGATGTTGAACTCAATTTTCGACAGTCCTAATGTTTTTCAATTATAATTCAATAAATATTTGTTCCAGTCAAACTTCCCGTGGGGTGTGGCCAATTCACTTTAAATTCCAACTCATGAATTGAAAAGCAGCTAAGTCTTCAATTCTAAATGTTTCACAACCCTGCTAGAAACCACTTGGAACATCCTAGCAACAACATAACAATGCTTGGCAACCACCTACAACACTCTAGCATTGTGGTGGTGGGTTTTGCACGAGTAAGTAAGTAACATTCACATTTGGTCAGAAAAAGTAAAAGTCTAGTTTTGCACTGCATTGGGCTTATGCAGTTGATGGTAATAGTAACTTTTATACTGTACATCAAACCATTTTGATACCGCATTAGGTGGCCACAGTTGAAAAGCACTGTACTAGATCATAGATGCAGAGATTTAATCAATGGCCACGTTCATACAGCAGCAGAATATGGTTTTCAGTCCTGTATTTGAGTCCTTAATACGGTTACGTTCACACACAGGACAGTTATTTTCAGGCGTGACAACCGCATTCTGTAACCAAACTCGCACCAGTAAATTTTCAGGACTCACAGCAGCATTCTCGGAAAACACGAGCTGTGTGAACGGAACAGTACTGGACAACTAGTTGTCTGTCACGTCATACAGTGCGAGAGAGAGTGTCATCTGAAAGTTTTAGATCCAGTCTTCACCGGAGCCGATTTGACGGATGAACTTGCGGCTCAATTGGACTTGTCGTATCAGAAAATTATAAGAATTTCAGTTTTATGGACGTCTCCATCTTGGATATTACTTTGGTCACTGTTAATATGGTAACTGGTAAAGAATACAGGCTTGACTCCCATTGCACGTTCATACAGACAGTTTTCGAGAGCTACTGTAAGTATGCTGTGTGAACGTGACATTTCGAGACTCACACCTGTAAGTAAAGGCGGTTGTCAATCCCAAAAACTGACTGTGTGAACTTTAAATTTAATTTAGTTGATGCAATGCTAAAAGTGACATTATCTTGTTTTACTTGCCTTATTTTGATGCAAACCGTAAATTTCTTTCAAAGAGATTGCATCAACAGGTAGCTAAAGGCGGTACATAGTCAAAGGACAGCAACCATTTTTTTTCAGAGCTGGTTATGCACAGTGCTGAACTGACATTGATGTTGACAGCCCTGTGATGAGTGACTGTTCTCCTCTAGGGTACTAAATTTAAATTCAACACGTCTTTCAGTGTCACACATTTATGTCATGCAGGATTATTTCTCCACAACGGTGATCATTATGCTAATTTAATTAGTTAAAAAAAGAGAAGATACATGGTTAAAAAAAAAAACAGCATCCCTGAGGAATGAAAATGTAGACATGGAGCACAGCAGGGAGCTGATGACTATTCTATGGAATTTGTGCAGTATAAAATGGATTGCGTCATATTCTCTGCCGTAAAAAGGTTGTCTTTACTGTTGTCTTTTGTGTAGTATATTTCATTATAGCCTTAAAATAAAATTGGCACTTACCCTCATGTCGTTCCAATCCTGCATGCCCTTATTTCTTACATTGATTTCAAAAGGAGACGTTTTTTCCAGAATGTTCACACTGCTTCTTAGATGGCTTTTAATATAGCATGCAAGTTTATTTTTTCATTTTTGAAGATTTACAGTCTCTAATCCTTTCTTTTCATTGTTTGCACCATTTACAACATGGACATCAAGGTTAACATCTCTTTTTGTGGTGTGTGGAAGAAAAAGTAATAGTGGTTTGAAAAGAAATGAGGGTGAGTAAATGATGACAGAATTTTTCTTTTTAACTGGACTATTCCTTACAATATACAGCTTTCATCTTATCCAGGTTTTTGTGGCCTGTTCTGGAGAGTGTCTGCGCTGTGGTATAAGTGCATCATAATATTGTGTCCTGGGGACAGTCGCCCTGCTGTGTCAGGATGTTCAGAAATTTTCATGTTGAATCTACATTTTAACTTTCAGTAAAGTGGAATGCTCTCAGACATGTTTTTTCCCCACTGTTTCTCCATTAGGCATCTTTGAATCATTTGATCCGAGCAGGGGAAAGTGTAATATTCGAGTCACCAGTGTGTATTTCTTGAGCATTGCTTTGAACGAAAAAAAAACAGCCTTCAAATAGCTGATCTTTTCATAATGAATTAGTCCAGAATAAATGTATAATCTCAGATTATGGCCATTTAATACCCATAACCCAGAGGTTATCTTTGGTTGCTGGAGATTTTTTTTTATTATATATTACCATATTTCTATAGCCAATATATGGGTTAAGTCTTATAAATGGTGATATACGTGGCCACAAGTGACTGTCTGAATCATTGAATCATTCATTCAACCGATTCATTTAAAAACACTGATTCTTTCAGAAATGAAACAATTGAGCAACAAATTTGTTCACTCATTGATTTAATCAAAAACACTGATTTATTTAGGAACGAAACAAGTGACTGTGTTTGAGTGAATTACTGGAGCATTCATTCAGTCAGTTTGTTAAAAAAACTGATTAATTCAGACATAAAACAGGTGGGTCATTGAATCATTGAGTTGATTAATTCAAATACATTGATTCATTCAGTAACAAAACAAGTGACCAATTTCACAGATGATCCATTGAATAATTGAATACTCATTGATAACTCAAGTGACTAGTTAAAAAACGCTGATTCATTTAGGAATGAAACAAGTGACTAAATGTGTGAATCGTTGAATCAGTCATTCAACCTATTCATCCAAAAACATTGATTCATAAACAAAACAAGTGACTGATTTCATTAATGATTAATTGAATAATTGACTCAAGCAATTAGTTAAAAAATACTGATTGTTTTAGGAACAAAACAAGTGACTTAATGTGTAAATCATTGACTCACTAATTTCAGCCTATTCATTCAAAACACTGATTCATTTTTATATATGAGTCACTGAAAGTCAAATAATTGGTTTGGGGGAAAAAACAATAAATAAAAACAAACGTGAGTCACATATGCAGTTTGACCAATTCCCTTCTCTCTCTTCTCTCTTACAATTCAATGACCTCAACTGACAGTCTCTGTAAGGCTACATTAACTTTCAAATTAAATTAATGACTCAGCTCACCAAACACATGTACAGTCACCCTGAGGTAATCACACGTTGAGTAGTACTGTGTAAATGGTTGGGTACATTGACGCAAAGTGTGTAATTTGAAGTAATTCAAGTCTAAGGTCAGGATTTCTATAACATATACAAACTGAGTGCTGGATTATGGATTTGTTCATAATGGGGGTATGTGAAAACGGAGCAGGCTAATTGAAACATGAAGGTGTGCTCTTGACCTGACTGTGCGAGCAGCCCTGGCCTCAGTGTTTGTAAAACAAAGAGAGCTGCCTCACATCTCACACTAATTCACAACCTGTTGCTAGGGCAACACCTGCCTTAGACAAAGCTGTACCTATTAGTCAGACACAATCTCTAATGCCTCTGAATCTGAAACCTTCCTATTCAAGTGCTTCATTGTGGGAGGTCTTTCTTTTTTTCCTCACTATTAAATACAGTGTCTTAATTTCTTCATACCAGTAAAGATGTAGTCTGTGAAGGGTGGATAAAGCTTCTGGAAGGCCGCCTCCACCTTCTCAATGGTGTTTGAGGATGGTTTTCCAAACCAGGGAGTGAACATGATTGCAAAATTATTCTCAAAGTACGTGCTGCCTCCAGGAGCCCCTATGTGGAAGGGAAATAGAGAAAGGCAATTGTTTTTAATACGCTTATTTCATTTACAAATAATCAGATCATAAATACTTGGAATTTACTGAAATGCACAGTGTAATTTTTTTTTTAATTATATATCCTGATGATAATTTAGCTTTTATATTTTTCTCTGGCACTTCTATTAGATGGGCATGTGGTTTTGATCATTTTGAAGTAAAATAAATTTATACTTTAAAAATATAGAAGTGATTTAAATTGTGAGACGTGCTGAAATCGCGTTTGGTCTCGTACTGTATTGCGTACCTTGTCAGTGTCATGCGCTTTGCTTGGCCATTTGTTGTGATAAACAGGAAAGTGTGTCCAGCTAATTCAATTTGAGTTTTGTTAGACGAATATAAAAAGCTTAGTATACCACGGCAGCGGTCGTGGCAGCCCTCGTGTGAAGCTCTCCTTGTGGTAAGACCGAAGAGTGTAAAGACCATTGACTCTACCGTTCGACTCCACCGAGCAGGGACACCAGCAAGGCACATAAGTATCGCTTCTGAATCATTCTCTTTCCTACTACTTGTTCCCCTTGCGCTCTCTCTCACCCTACCGACTATCTTCTATGGTTTCATCTTTGCTTCCTTCCCTGAACAGTTATCATCTCCATGCTACTGATACTTTCTGCTCCACTCTTACGTCTTGTTTAGACACTGTCTGCCCCTTGTCTTCCAGGCCAGCTCGTACCACCTCTTCTGCCCCTTGGCTATCTGATGTTCTCCGTGAGTATCGTTCTAAGCTCAGAGCTGCAGAAAGAGTATGGCACAAATCACAAAATCTTACTGAGCTTAATGTATATCGATCACTCCTCTCTTCATTCTCTGCTAATGCCTCCACTGCTAAAAGGACATACTATCACAACAAAATGAACAATTAGCCTAACTCTCGCATGCTCTTTAAAACATTTTCCTCCCTCCTTTGTCCTCCTCCTCCCCCTCCTTCATCAACTCTAACAGCTGACGACTTTGCCACATTCTTCATTAATAAAATTACAAACCTCAGTGCACAATTTGCCACTCCACAAACTGTCAAACAAATCTTACCAGCAAATATACACTTGTTTTCATCCTTCTCTCCACTCTCTGAGCCAGAAGTCTCTAAACTCATCCTTTCCAATCATCCTACTACTTGTCCTTGCCTTGCTTTCAGTTGTTGAAGATGAATCTACTAATGAAGATGGCGGTGCGTTCACACGCTGTGGCTTCTCTCTTTCCCGACAGAAAGGTGTTTTCGCAGTGTTTTTGTTCGTATTCTAAGCGCGCATACAGTCGTGAGTTTCTGCTCGATGTCGGCAGAACCACATTTTTAGAGTTAAACTCTGCGCACGCCGAAGAGCTGCGGGATCTCTGTCTTCTCTCCTCCTCTTCACTTTGCTGACCCACGACTGCACACGTCACACAACTCCAATCTCCTTATTAAGTTTGCGGATGACATGACTGTAGTGGGTCTCATTAGCAACAGAGATGAGACAAACTACAGGAGCGAGGTGAGCCGCCTGGCCGGAACTTTCTATTCTATTTTAATTCTACTTTATCTATATGTATCTTTTTTTTTTAAACAACAAAAAACAAACAAACACTAGCTTTCTATTTTTAGGTATCAATGTTATGGAAGCCAATGTAGTCTTGCATAGACCAGTTTTATTTTAGTATTATTTATATGCTATTATATTATTTATTCATATTTTAAATGAGAAGTTTTAGCCATTTGTGCTTATGTCGTCATTAGTGCTTTTAAATATTTCTAAGTACCTTTATTTTTTATTTTTTATTTTTTATTTCAGTTTTAGTAATATTCATTTTAATACTTCAGTTAGTTGCCAAGGCAACATTTCTCATTTTTGTTTAGGTTTATTTAAGTAAGTTTTTCTAATATTCATATTTAAAATAATAGTTTTAACTAGCATGAAGTCTGGTTCATTTTGGACTTTATTCTGACCAAGACAGGAAGTGACCATCTGCCAGATATGAGTGACCAACCACCTAGCATTATAGCAACAAAGAAGCAGATTCAGTCAGATGCTTTTTTTACACAATTTGTATCAGACAGTCAGTGAAGAGATTTGTAGGCCGTTTAAGGCTGACACTAATATAAATATTAACAATGTTAACAAGAACTGTTGAATCACAAACTTTGAAATCATTATTTCTAAAGGTAAAGTGTAAATAACTAGAGAGAACCCATGGTGACCTATTTGAGTTCTGTGAAACGACTGATGCTGTTTGATTATGAAAACACCACTGACAAGAACTCAGATAAGATTCCTTTCACTTAAGATGCATCTTGTTTAGACTTTCCCTTTTGAATTTACAGCACTAACAGCTGCAGGATGTTGCTCTTTTCTACATAGGGAACACTGATAAAAGTGTTGCTGTGTATCCTTACACTTTATTCTTCCTCAGAGGACAAAACTATATACAAAAAGATGCTCTTCTCTTCATTTACATTGGTCATATAACAGCATATTTCCTGTATTTGGCATCAATAGTGAATGCGTTTCTATTGTATACGAAAACCTTTTAGTGGGAAAAAATAAAACTCAGGGCAGGTTCGAGAAGATGAAAAAGCTCACCCTTACTGTGGGCCATCATAATAAACACACGAGTTGAACTGCAATCCATGTGAGATGAAAATGGATAGAAAAAAATACATAAATAAAAAAGGAGAGGGCTTGACTCTCCCACACTCAACTCATTTCAAGCAAATGCAAATTATGAGACGGTTGCAGATACAGCCCACTTTAAGGAGGTCAAAATGCATTAATTTTATATGTTGTAAATTAGCATTAAACAACACTGAACTGCCAAACTAAACAGTGTTCCTTCAGGTCAAAGGTGCTGATGTTTTACACAGACATTTTGTGATTGATACGCACTGATCTACCTCAGTCGGCACTCTTTTAAGCAATAATCATTCATTGAGATTTTGATTGGGCGTTGGGCACCCAGCAGCCCATCCGTCCTCACCTGCCAATAGAGTTTGATGAGTTCGCTTATGTGCTGGTTGTTGCCTCCTGACAGCCAGTAAATGTAGTCAGCAATCATGGAGCCCCTAATGACAAGGACAGAAACAGGCAGACAGTATCAGACAACTTTCAATCAAGATGTTACATCGTCTAGAGGGAGACGGCACAAGAGACATGGCACATACTCGATAAGGGAATTCACTCGACAGACACACATGCACACACCATGCAGGGTCTTGATACAGTGAAAGCGCTTGCATCAGGCTGACTCATGCGGTTGCTGGCACACATTTCTCTCTCTCATGTATTCTTTCTCCGCGTGACAGCGTCATGCTAATAATATTCATATGCATGCATCAGATCATCAAATTTTAGAGATTTTAAAGTGTAAAATGTACCTGTGGTGACAAGTCTTTATATAAAAATGTGAAGTAACTGCATTTATCACTGATATAAGTAGAAACCACATGCATGTAATTACTTTAAATGTAATAAGGTTATGTAACAATGATATTAGATGTAATATTCATCTTTGCATATAGTTTCATATGCTTTTTGTTCAAACAGAAGGAAGGAAACAGTATATGCCATACAGTAAGCTAGTGTATCATTCCATAAGTGAAACAGAAGGCTTTATTTCCTGATAAACATTCTAAACAGTTTTCTAGTTGTCATCAGTGGTGGAAAGAGTACTGAAAAAATATACTCAAGTAAAAGTACCATTACCTTCCAAAAAATGTAGTGTGAGTAGAGTGAAAGTACTTGGTATATAATGGCACATCATGCCATACCTTTTACACATTTACACAAATTGTTATGCTGATCATACAATTTGTAAGGAAAAATGCATTTATTAAAGAGCTGCAGTTTTATTACATCACACGCTGGCACAGATGCAGTATATTAATGCCACGGGTCAGGGGCGTAGATTACATGGGGGACGTGTCCCCACCACTTTTAATATCACGTAAATTCGTCCCCCGCACTTTTTCGGGTAAGTGTGTTCGCATAGAGTTTTTCAAGAGCCCGTGTGAATAAATATAGATTTAAATTCAAAGAGACAGGATAGTCTGTGCATGATCTGATGTTTTATTCGGACCCAGAATAAGGCGAGATGAACATCACGGAGCGCTAAACACTCATGCAGTGTATGTTTCATTCATACTCGTAGCCGGAGGCACTCTCGCGCAGAAAGTCTACGAGGAAATTTCTAATATGGAGAAAAGCATCCAGCTATTGCTGTATGAAAACAGTTGTTTTCACAGAAAAACTGAAACGTTTGGAAACATGAAGACATTAAACATACGATTGCGACAATATATGGTTTATTTGTGTTTGTCAAGTCATCTTCAGGTACACAATATATCAGTCATATAACAGTCAATTAAAAAAATTATATAAGAATACTATAAAAATATAATATAAATAAAAAAAACATCGAAATAACAATATATACAAGTATAAAATACACTGTTAGACTTTGGCATAATTTTACAGTTACTTACCGCAAAAAAGCCCAGTAAACTACCGTATATATGTTTTACGGTTAACTACTGTAATATGCACTGAATTATGGGTATTTTTAATGCCATTTACAGTAATTTACTATAAATGGGAATTTGCGGTACTTTACTGTTTGCTCAAAAGCAGTAGTGCTACTGTAAATTGTTCTGCAGATGAAAAACATGAATCTGCATTCTCAATATAACGTCTGGGTAAGCACAAGTGTGGTGAAATAAATGCATTTTTAAAATGATTAAAAAATAAAATATATAAACTTTGCTTACACCCCACAAAATTTAAATTTTATTTGTGCGCAAAGCCCGTGTAATTACTTTAAATGTAATAAGGTTGTGTAACAATGAGATTAGATGTAATATTCATCTTTGCATATAGTTTCACATGCTTTTTGTTCTAAACAGAAGGAAGGAAACAGTATATGCTATACAGTAAGCTAGTGTATCATTCCATAAGTGAAACAGAAGGCTTTATTTCCTGATAAACATTCTAAACAGTTTTCTACATAGTTGTCACAATATATGTTATGCAGTCAATTTAAAAATTATATAAGAATAATATAAAAATATTATATAAATATAACATAAATAAAAAAAACATTGAAATAACAATATATACAAGTATACAATATTTATTTTGCATGTTTATGTTTAGTTTTGTGTAAAAAAAAAAAAGATTTTAATAAAGATGGCAAAAAAGATGTTAAAAAGATGTGAAAGAGAAAATTTACCCATGATGGGGGAAAAAAAAAATGGAACAGGGTCTAACCTGGCATACTTTCATACATTTTTTACAATATTGCATTAATATTTCCTTGTAGGTCCCCTGTATAATATAATATAATATGATATGATATGATATAATTTTATAATAATATAATAATTTTTCTAGGTGTGGTCTACTGTGTTTGCTGCAGTTTTAGTTGCAATAAAATGATCATATCTTAATGCATTACAATCTTTAATTTAATTTCATTTAATTTCATTTATGTGTCAGGTAGTTGCTGATATACCTTGTAATCTTTTTTGGACCCTGCATTTCTATCAAATAAGGAAATAATAATAATAATAAGTGTTATATTTATTTTAATATTTGTAGTGTTATATTGTCTAGTGTTGTATTTTGTTACTTACGTCAATAGTTGACGACAAGTGACTGACTTTGAGGGAACCATTCAATCAACTGATTCAGGAATGCTTGAATACATGAACTAACTGGCAATACTATATGTAAAATCTAAGTTAATCAATATATTGCATGTTTATTTAACTGTTGGATAAAACCAGTGGTCTGAATATCATTCATAGCTGTGATTATTTGAAACAATAGCAGTCTTGTCATGTAATATTGCAGTGCTTACTTCTCCTATTCATAATTACATGACCCTGTAGTTTTGGTGGTGGTGTTGTTTAAGAAACTCAATACACAAACTGTTTTTGCTTAGGCAAGGACATAGAAGTATTGGAAAAGTCATACACTGAAGTTCAGGCTATCTTTTAAATGTGTCAGAAGAGAGCATCAGGTGACATGCATATGCATGTATGAACTTCAAATTGATGATGCGGTTACGCGTGGAATGCAAAACTGTGGAGACACATTTAAAAAACAGCACAGTAGTGCTAAGGATGAAATATTACCTTCCTCATCACCTTGTGCTATGAAATATAATTAAGACCCCTCCAAATTCACACATGCACTGGAAAGTGCATGACTTGGATTGTATTAGACACTCTTTCCTAGTACACATTTTGATAAACTAAGCTGAGTAAATGATCTGGCCTGGTTAAATCAAATGGCTTGTTTTTTTCATGAGAATAGAAGGGCACATTTACTAGGCCAAATGAACACACACTTTTACGATATAATGCAGGAAATGAAAACAAGACACTTGTTTTCCTATCATGATATAAATCAAATCTGATTTTAGAATGCTGTGAAAATGGCTTTTAATTGAATGTTTCTTGAGAGAAATGCATCTTCGGTTACACTTTATTTTAAGGTGTCCTTGTTACAGTGTAATTATACGTATAAGTACTGAGTAATATTAATTAACTACATGTACTTACTATATGGTTATGGTTGCATGTAATTATGCATAATTAATTGTTATTATAATAGTAAGTACATGTAACACGTGCAACAAGGACACCTTAAAATAAAGTGTTACCTTCTTGCCTAGTCATTTGTCCGGCTATAGTTCAAGCATGTATTCTACTCCTTGGCCTCCTCCAGAGAGCTAATCTACAACTAGAGCCAACATGTACATGTACATCTTCTTCATCGGATCTATGGATCTCTTTACGTATGGGTTGTTGAGTGAAGAGACTCATTTGGTTTTGTTCTAGAGAACAGCTGCTATATTTGTAATGACTCAGTCATCTAATGACCCAAGATGTGACTCATCTTCAGGGCCTAGAAGCTATGGTTTAATAATAGGAAATATAAATGGCTTGTTGAAAATGTTCAGAATAACATACTTAAAGGGATAGTTCACCCAAAAATGAAAATTATGTCATTAATTACTCACCCTTATGTCATTCCAAGCCTGTCAGACCTTCATTCATCTTTGGAACTCAAATTAAGATGTTTTTGATGAAATCCAAGAGCTTTTTGACCCTACATATACTGCAACGCAACTACCATGTTCAAGGCCCAGAAAGTTAGTAAGTACATTGGAAAAATAGTCCATGTGACATCAGTGGTTCAACTGTAATGTTATGAAGCTACAAGAATTCTTTTTGTGTGAACAATAATAATGACTTTATTCAACAATTTTCTTCTCTTCCGTGTCTTTGCCACGCGTTCACGACAGTACCACACATGCCAAAAATCAAGGTGTTTTTAAACTAAACTCAAATAAAACAAAAAAGAATAAATGGTCTGATGAAGGTAATGGGACCGAAACGTTGTTAGTGAATACATTTCTATACAAGTGCGGATAGTGTGTGTGACTTATTATTTTAAATTTTTTTCCTATGCACCTAACGATTACCTACAGGTGTGCGAGGGAGATTGTTGATTTATAAACTAAACTCAATTTTAAAAAAAAGTAAGATAACAGTATTTATATGTAACATTTATATATATAATAAATATTGTATTAAAATGTATTTGTTTCATTTGTAACTTAATTTTTGTGTACAAATATCTTAACTTTTGACATTCTGACCAAATAATGAGTCAAAATAAGCACTCTAAAAATGCTGGGTTAAACAGGGACAAACCCAGCTATTGTGTTGTTTTGACCCAGCGGTTGGATTCAAAACAACCCAACCGCTGGGTCAAAGCACCCCAATAGCTGGGTTTGTCCCTTTTTAACCCAGCACTGGGTTATATTTAACCCAGCATTTTTTAGAGTGAAGGTGGATGCATTAAAGATGGAGTCATTCCTGTGTATTGACACAATGGAAATGGAAGTTCAAGTCGAGCACAATTAATTAAAGGACATAGTATGCAATGCAATGTGCTCCATTGTCATCCAGGATTTCTGCTTATTAAATCTTGCCAAAAATTAAGAATAGTGTGCTATTAGGAACATAGTCAAAATCTCTGTGGCATCATTAACTCAAAGCCTCATGGGTGATCTGCTAATCTAGAGCGTTTTCAAACAGTAAACGTATAATTTTGCTTTCTTCAAGCTATCGCTGAATAACAATCCAGCATCACCCCCTGTCTCGATGGCAGTGAGCCGGGAATCATGGGGAGGCCTCATTTAGCTTGCTTGATTAATGCTTGATGAGGATGTGCAAGTGTCCTGCTGTGGTGAACAGAGCAATTCTCTCGGGTGTAAATGCCAATTAAATGTTTACAAATAATTAACCACAGCACCTACTTGCCCCCTCAGGGGTTGAAATGTTGTTGTGGGTAAACATGACTTTTACAGTTAAGGACGCAGCAGGGCTGGTTAAGTGTTTCTCGCTCTGTTTCTACTTCTGCATCTGTTCAGGTGCCACATTTGCAGCTTTGAAGCAGCAGTCACGCACTGTTGTGTGCCGGCAGAAGAACTGGTTCCTGTGGTGCGACGCCGCTCGGTCTAAGAGGAGTTCCTGGTGTGTAACGCTGCTTTCTCTTTTTGAAATGGGACGATTTTTGGATGAGAGCCAAGACATGGTGTGTCACTCATCCCTTGTTTTCTTACCCAAGCATCAAATTAAATGCTAATTGTTTTTGTCTGTGTATGATGTGGCGCTGAGCGGCACAGTGAACCTGACTAGAGACCCGACACACAGAAACTGGATGCTTGTGTGTGTGTGTGTGTGTGTGTGTCATTATTGCAGAGCACAAGCAGCACTTATCTTTCTCTCCCCCAGAACAGGCCTGGATCGCCCTTTAAATGCCATTTAAACCTTGTCATGGCATCAATGCATGACGCCATCCCTTTGCTTTAAAAAGAAGCATGCTGGATTTGTGAATTAACCATTTAATCGCTTTCACTAGTGTCTGAGGTAACAGGACTGAGAACTGTTGCCATTCCTATGATGAGGGACCTTTAAACATTGTAGCTAAAAAAAAAAATCACATGGTTGCATCGGAGCAGAAAACCTTGTGGGCAGCGCTACAGGCGACCTGCAGTCGAGTTGCAGTTTGTGGTCCTTTCCCGATCACGTCTCTCTCTCTCTCTCTCTCTCTGTCCCAATAAAGGCAAAAATGCCAAAAAAAAATTTTTTTTATAATAATTATTATTGTTTAATATAACTTTTACAGTTCACACATTTATTTATTTATTTAGTTACTTACATAGGCAAAAAGGACAGTACAGTAACAACAATAATATTGTGAAAATATTACAATTTAAGATGTATGTTTTTTATTTTAATATATTTCAAAATATTATTTATTCCCGTGAATTTATCCAGCCATAACTCCAGTTTTCAGTGTCATATGATGCTTCAGAAATCATTCTAATGTGCCGGTTTGCTGCTGAAGAAATGTTTCTTATTATTAATATATTTAAAACCATTGTGCTGCTTAATATTGTTGTGAAATTTTTTTCAGGATTCTTTGAATGGAAAGTTCAAAAGAACTGCATTTATTTGAAATAAAATCTATACATTGTATAGATGTCTAAATGTAACATTATGGTTTTGGTGATGGTTTTACTCTGACTTTTGAAAATCTCAAAAATCTCTCAAAAAAAAAGAAAATCTCAAGTGTCTTATAAAGGGAGAGGAAGCTGCTTTTGTACAGTATCTCTTAAAGGATAGTTTGAAAGTAAATCAGTGAAAAATAAAAGGAAGTATATTAATGGAGGAATAGGAGGAATATAACAAATAATATTAATGCTAAATGACAATATTAGATTGTGTAGTTTTGTGTCACAGGGGTATTTGAGGCTGTGTGGGTACACAAGTAAAAGCACTACAGTACTATGTTAACACATATATCATAGGGACATGAAATTTCATAGCAGGAATGACCCGATCAGCCTTCAGTTCAGTTCTCAAGCTTATTGTAAACACCTATATAAAATAAAAAATATATAAACGGTGTACTGCTATAGTGTATTACTTTCTCAAACTCTACATGTAGCCCTGTTTTACTTTCCAGCTGTCAATGTTTGTGTCTGTCACATAAATCACTTTTATGTCCACAAGCAGGCATCAATGATAAAGTTACATTCAGTGTGTAGGCCGGGAGTCGAGGTAATTTCAAAGTCCTTGTTATTTCACCAGCTTGGGCCACACGGGGGTATCAAACAATAAGATTTATGCCAAAGGGATACAAAAAAAAAAAGAAAGCAAAGAAACAGGGGCATAGAAGGATGGAAAACAAGTGGAGAGATTTCCAAGCAGGCCACTTCATATCAAGATAATAACAAGTCTGGCAGTGGAGGCCCTTTGTGGCTGCCACAGAGAGAAACATGCCATTTGGGCTGCTATGTGAGGCTGACAAGTCCGACAGGCTATTACATCCTTAAAAGTGAGAAGTGTTGGGGGTGGGGTGGGGGATAAAGACCCAGTTGTTGCCCTCAGCAAACAGGAGCACGGCCTGTCTGACTGGCCGCTGTGTGCCCTCGAGCTCCTGTGCGTTCTAACAGCTCCTTCACAGGAACACTGAGATTTTAGAAGGGTATATTCCTGCTGAACAGCAGCTCTAAAATATGCAGGAGTATTTTGCCTGTGAATAACAGTATGTCCCCTAATTCACACGGTGAGGCAAAAACTCAAGATTGGCATCAGGCGTCAGCACTTAGCGCGTTCTTGGCTCCATGACGTGAGGTTTGGTTCACTGCTCTCTCAGTCCTCTCATACCCCCTGACAACAAAGGTCCAAGCTTGACAAATCAGATTTTTTTATGCATTTTATACCACCCCTCCTTCCCCAAAAAACAAACAAACAAAATTTGCATCAAGACACGATGTTCTAAAACCTAGTCTTGCTCTCTACTGCCTACGTACAGTAGGAAGTGAATTGGACTTTGTGATTGCTTCCACATTTAGCCTAAGTGGTCAACACAACCAGTGCAGCATTGTCGATGGAAATTGTGAGAAAATGAAGCACAATATTAAAGCTTAACTATGTGTCCCATAACAGGACAAAGCAGTGCTGATCCAATCCATCTATACACTAAAGATGCTTAAAACTTCTGAGACTCATAATATACTAAAATGTTATGTTTACTAGAGTTAATAATGCATATAGACTATGTTATAATATAATATCAGTTATGATTGACAGTTACTAGAAATAGCTACTACCACACTTTGCTATAGAATAATACTATACCAGAAGTTCACAAAGTCCATTGATGTAGAGTCTGATGAGATACTCAAGTGATTAGATACTCTTGGGCAAACAGTCTATTTTTAATTAGATGTAAGTGTTTTTATTTATGTTTACCACCTGGGATGAATTAAATGAGCTTGCTGCAATGCATTGTGGGATTCTTCTCACCAAATTATACATGTGATGCTTCTTGACTATTCAGACAAGAGAGTTATCTATTCAGAGTTATTTAATAAATAATATGGAATAAAATTACATTAATCTATATTATATTCTATATATAAATAGAATATTATATAGACTAAATGGTTATTAGTTTTTATATTATAGTTATGCACACACACACATACACACATACACACACATACACTAAGTAATTTTTTAATAAAAATAATATAGTAATTCAGTATGAAATATTTGATTGAACTATTTTAATTTCAATAAATGGCTCCATATTATTAATTATCATATAATATAAACTCTATAATTAAATGTATTCTATATATATAAAGAGAAAATAATGTATATAATATTTTTGTTAATTTTAGTTTAAATGTATATTACACACACACACACACACACTAAACAAGGTTTTAGAATAATAACAATACTTTGAGTTTGAGTTTGAATTATATTATTATTTAACATTATTTGTTTTAAAATATTTTCTTTGAGTAAGTATTAGATGATGGCATGGTTAATCTAAATGTAAAAAATGGGCAAATGAACAATTAATTGTCTAATATCAACTGATATATGCAGTATCCAATAGCTAACATTACAGTAATTAAACAACCGATAAATGTTATGGTGCCAATACATTCTGCATCCCAAAGCATTGTTGTATATTGCTGCTTACCTTTTAAACTGCATTGGCTCTGTCTAGGTGCTTTAAACCTGCCATAACACTCAACAACCTCACACACTTTAGCTATTCACATGTGTGTGTAACGTTATTGTGATTAAACACTGAAGTGTCTCACACAACTGTGAGTATTGATTAAAGGGCTGCCACAGTTGACCTTGTTTGAGAGCAATAAGCGGCATCGCTTTAATTCAGAGATGAATATGTCATTGCTGTAAATGGGGCTGGCAGAGAACGTTAGCTCACTGAGCTTCTTTCTCCACGCACACTTCAAGACTGATGGCTCTGTCAGCGGCTTCTCTGACGGCACGCATCTGGCCTCATAATAGCCAAAAAGGACTATTTGGCTGTCCAAAGATACACCTGCAAATGCACTTTTCATGGAGAAAGGGCAACTTGGCTAACCAGAGTGCTTGAATAAACATTCTTATTCAGTCTTTTAAAGTGGCAACCTGTAATATTCAAATCACTAGATAGGGCACTATTGACACAAAACATACTCAATGTCAAATCCATCACAAAGTAGCTCTGATCTGGACATGACCTCAAGACCACAGCAGGTCGTTAAAATCCTCACAAACGGTTTTTTTTTTCTCACTGAACAACAGACTTTATTCACAAATTTAATTTAAAAATACATTTTACATTTAATATATATTTATGATTTTGCAACTTCAGAGATATTTCAGAGAAACCAAAGAGGGTCTTTAACCAGCTCTGAACATTTTTTTACAGTATTTTTTTTTCTGTTTGTTCAGCCTGGTCTCATGTTTATACGTAGGTATAAATACGTAAGTATTGTACGTTTTATAGAACCACATTTTACGTAAAATACATACGAATTATCATGAGATCACGTTGGTTTGTTATATGGAGGTCACACTTCTCGGAAATTTGTATCATGCTTTTTTTTTTTTCCTACTATTTAAATGTATAGATTTTTTTGTATCCTTGTCCCAGACTGAGATATCAAATATATAAAAATATGACAATTTTATGAATTAAATGTAAAAGAAATGAGAATATTGATTTACAACATATAAACAAATAGTGACTTAAATAATTTCAATATTTATGTATACAAAAATTTATAGAAAAATTATATATATATATATATATATATAGCGAGAGAGAGAGAGTGTGTGTGTCTATTACATCAAAATATAATTTTAGATATGATCAAATTTCTTATATGATGCTTTTATGTCCACAGTTGGACATTGTTAGTAGAAAAATAAACAAGTTATGTTTTTTTTTTTTTTGATAGAGTTCATTTTCTGAAAGGCGCTTGAGTGCAGTCAGATTGTGCACAAATAGAATAATAAAAAACAACTGAAAAACAAACCTGACTTCTGGAAATGAGCCATAAGGTTAATTTTTAGTTTCCTGTGCTAAATGCTGACGGCGCATTTAGGAGTGTTTACTGTTGTACTGGCTCTTGCTGTGAGCAATGGAGACCACTTTCCTAAAGCAAATTCTGCCAGGATCCATCAAGAGCAAAGGTTACACTGTTAATTTTATTTCTGCATTGAGAAAGCTTGTCTCCAGCACAAACGGAGCGATATTGCCTTCTAGAATAATTTCCGTTTTCGAGTTCAATATCTTGATGTGTCACTCACTCTTCCTTCAGTTAAGATTGCGAGGGGAAGTGAATCTGTGCTGCTAAACGCATGAATCTATATGCACATATTTCCTGGAGAAGCTGTTACTGGTTTTTTTTATGTTTTCTTATGGTGTGCATTGACATCTGACTTTGATACTGCATAAAAAAAGAGAAATGCCACAGCTTTTCCTTTCACAAAGGAAACAACGTCTCAATAAAGGAGTCATGGATGGATATACAGTGGGTACGGAAAGTATTCAGACCCCCTTAAATTTTTCACTCTTTGTTATATTGCAGCCATTTGCTAAAATCATTTAAGTTCATTTTTTTCCTCATTAATGTACACACAGCACCCCATATTGACAGAAAAACACAGAATTGTTGACATTTTTGCAGATTTATTAAAAAAGAAAAACTGAAATATCACATGGTCCTAAGTATTCAGACCCTTTGCTCAGTATTTAGTAGAAGCACACTTTTGATCTAATACAGCCATGATTACCAGAAAGAGGAAGGAAATGGCACAATGATGAAAATGTGGAGAATAATTTGGTTTCTTTGTGCTGGAGAGCTATTGCTTCTGTGAAATTTACTGGCATGTAAACTTCAAAACATAGATGCATTTTCCTCTTAAAGAGCTCAAATGGCTGAGCAGCATTTGCTGGAGGGAGGATGTGATTAGGTTAAAGAGTGGCGCCAGCTTCAATGGCTGTGCTCGCTTCTTTGAAATGCACAACCATGCATTGTGCTCTGACAAAATGCACTCGGACTTTGCTTTAATATAGCATGGAGTTTCAGGAGTAGACTGTACTGAGCATTGTCAGCAGAGATTCATTTGATGGGAATGTAGAAAGATTGGAATTCTGTGTATATATACAGTGGGGCAAAAAAGTATTTAGTCAGCCACCAATTGTGCAAGTTCTCCCACTTAAAAAGATGAGAGAGGCCTGTAATTTTAATCATAGGTATACCTCGACTATGGGAGACAAAATGAGAAAAAAAATCCAGAAAATCACATTGTAGGATTTTTAAAGAATTAATTGGTAAATTCCTCTGTAAAATAAGTATTTGGTCACCTACAAACAAGCAAGATTTCTGGCTCTCACAGACCTGTAACTTCTTCTTTAAGAGGCTCCTCTGCCCTCCACTTGTTACCTGTATTAATGGCATCTGTTTGAACTCGTTATCAGTATAAAAGACACCTGTCCACAACCTCAAACAGTCACACGCCAAACTCCATCATGGCAAAGACCAAAGAGTCAAAGGACACCAGAAACAAAACTGTAGACCTGCACCAGGCTGGGAAGACTGAATCTGCAATAGGTAAGCAGCGTGGTGTGAAGAAATCAACTGTGGGAGCAATTATTAGAAAATGGAAGACATACAAGACCACTGATAATCTCCCTCGATCTGGGGCTCCACGCAAGATCTCACCCCGTGGGGTCAAAATGATCACAAGAACTATGAGAAAAAACCCAGAACCACACCGGGGGACCTAGTGAATGACCTGCAGAGAGCTGGGACCAAAGTAACAAAGGCTACCATCAGTAAGACACTGCACCGCCAGGGACTCAAATTCTGCAGTGCCAGACATGTCCCCCTGCTTAAGCCAGTGCATGTCCAGGCCCGTCTGAAGTTTGCTAGAGAGCATTTGGATGATCCAGAAGAGGATTGGGAGAATGTCATATGGTCAGATGAAACCAAAATAGAACTTTTTGGTAAAAACTCAACTTGACGTGTTTGGAGGAGAAAGAATGCTGAGTTGCATCCAAAGAACACCATACCTACTGTGAAGCATGGGGCTGTTTTTCTGCAAAGGATAGATAGATAGATAGAGTTTCACATTGTTACTTTGAACGTTCTATTCATCATAAAATATTAGGAAACAAATAACGGTGGTTTAAAAATATTAAGCTGCCCATCAACAATGTCAATAAAGGCCTTCTGAAGCGATGCAATGTGTTTGTGTAAGAAATATATCCATATTTACAACTTTAATCTCTTGCTTCCGCTAACTGTCATACACGCATTCACGAGAGAGTGGCGTCCAGGGGATGACGTAGCTGGTAGGCAAATGCGGTGACGAACGCGGAAGCACAGAGGAGAGAGCAAAACAAAACACCGGTCACGAATTAGTAGTACAAAACGAGGATTTGTAAAGTAAAATGTCGGAGGATTTCAATATAAGCCAAGAGGACACTGGTTTTCCTTTGCTGTAAACATAACTTGTCTCTCGTGAGACTAGCATATTCTCACCGGAGTTTACGTTACGCCTACGTCATCCGCTGGACACCACTCTCTCGTGAACGCACGTACGACAGTTAGCGGAAGTTAGAGATTAAGGTTTATAAAGCTGTAAATATGGATATTTTTCTTTCACAAACGCATCACTTCGGCCTTTATTAGCCCCTCGGAGCCGTCTGGACTTCTTTTATAATGGATTGGTTACATTTTTGGGACTTCCAAATTTTGGGCTACCATCGACTCCCATTATAAAGCTTGGAAGAGCCAGGATGTTTTTTTAATATAACTCCAGTTGTATTCGTCTGAAAGAAGAAAGTCATATATAGCTAGGATGGCTTGAGGGTAAGTAAATAATGGGGTAATTTTCATTTTTGGGTGAACTAACCCTTTAATGAATGACTCCCATGGTCCTGCACAATTGTAAGCAAATCTAGCCAGACCTAATACACACCTAGTGCAAAGAAAGAGCATAAAGAGCTTGAATCAAGTAGTGCCAGTGTGACGTACCAACTTCATACACATAAATGCACTTCTGCAGTGTTCCCAGAAAACATCTCTATTCCCCCACTGGGACAGTGGCACTAAATTTGTAGGCAGGGTTGCGGAGTTTATCTATTTCTGCTTGCAGAAACTCAAATGTGAGAGGGGGTGGAAAGCGAGAACAAGTGAGTGAGAAAGAGACCAAAGTACCCGCTTCTTTCTCTAATCTATTTCAATTGGGTTAATGTGGCTTGATAATGATCAAACAGAATATGACTTTCTCACGATAAATGGCCCCCACAGCCACCAGTTGGCCATGGCCATGCCGTAACCGACGCCACTAAACTATTTATTCCTCCACCGTCCAATAATTAATGGTAGCTGTCATCTGTAAAAGACCAATGGTGGGAACAGAGGCATTTGGTAACTGTATCATTAAAACACATATGGAACATTAGTGTGTGGAGGCTACAGGGGAAGGTGTCAGTCAGCAGTGGTGGGAGTGGATGTAACCGTAGCTCTAATTGTCTTCTTCCATGTGTACCCCATTGAACCGCCAGTATTTATGTATCGCAGAGAACATATTTTTCCAGCACAGGCCGACAGAACAGAGGGAGATGTAACAAACCAATGGGCAGACATGTGTTTGCGGGGTTTGTCTAAATGACTGGGAGCTTTTCTCCTACTGAATCTGTCTTCATTTCGGAGAAAGCACCCTTTCTGAGCCCTCCATTAATGCCAATTTTACCTCGCTGCCTCACAGGGGTTTCCCAGAAGTCGATACACCATGGCTTGTCGAAGGTGGTTCTGAAAACAAATGGGGTTTAGCTGGATGCTCCTGCAAATCAAGAGGAGAGAGATGGGAAAATGTTAAATCATGTTTCCTGGAACAATTTGCAACCAGACTACATAAGACAGATCAATCATACCCCATAATGGGATTCATAAAAAAAAGAAATAAAAAATTCAAGACACTGATGTCCATTAGTATAAAAAAAAAACTCAGAATGATGTTCCTTTTTTAAGTAATTTAAAATACATGAGATGGATGGCATATTCTGAATGATGATGAAACAGAATTTAGAAATAAAAGAATACACTTCAACAACAAATTTATTTATATAATATGCATCAATCAGTGAGACTGGAGTTTGAAGTTTAATCCACATGACGTCAAAAAAATTTAAGTAACAACTACAGCGATGTCAATCAATCATGAATGCAACCGCAAACAACAACTAAAAACACAGGTTTCCTAAACGCCTCTCAGTTTGATCAGCCATTTACCAGTAAGAAACAAACAACCGCTATCTCTTCACTGTTCATTAAATTCTGAGACGTCCCGACAGGTGTGCCAGCGGGAGACAGAGAGACAGGAAGACAGGCATAGAGACCTCAGTGAATCAGTGACACCGCCTTTAAAAAAAACACAGCTGCCTGCCAGCGATCATAGCCAACTTTGAAGCTCCATTAATTGCCATTCCGTTACTTGGCACACATGTGCTCTTTCACTCAGCCTTTTAATGCTTGGTGAAATTAACTGCGTGTTCTTTGTGCTTTGCATGTGCTGGTAACAGCTGAGGTCGCTGGTAATTGAGGAGCCGGTGCCGTATGTTTGACGAGACAGATGAATCGCCGCTGCTCTTCCTCCAGACAGAGACAGAGTGTAAAAAAATCCAGTCCTTACTCATTTTCTGGGCAGCACTTTCTCTCTCTTATCTACTTCCTTAATAATTTACAGAGCTGAAACATCACAGTTATTAAACTAGAGCCCCATTAACCTGTGAAAACTTAGATTTTCTTGAAAAAGATTTTCTTCTTCTTTGTACTAACCATCCAGATGTCAGAATATGACACTTTAAAACCACAGCTAACCCAGTAATTGACTTGTGGTCCTTATTGCAACGTATTCTGGCTAAGAAACATCAATTTGGATAGGTAGGGGCCATCTTAAAAAAATTTCAAGTAATCACAATTTTTAATCTAATTAATAACATGTGGCGATTAGTCCAATTCATTGCAAATGAACTGCACATCAGTTTGGGCTGAGAAATTAATTAATTGTGTTGAATGAGACAAATATTAAATATAAAAAAGCAGATTTAGGCTACGTTTACATTAGTGCATTTTCATTTTAAAACTTTATAACTTTTGCTACGGTTACGCCTGTCGTTTACATTACTCCAGCGTTTTCAACCCTCGAAAATGGAGACTTTCGAAAACACTGCAGACCCGTTTTAGTTTGAAAACTCTGGGTTTGCGTTTCAGTGTAAATGGACCAAAACAGAGACTTTTGAAAATGATGGCGTGGCTGCCCACATTCGCTCTGCGTATCCTTGATGACTGTGTAAATAATAACATCATGCTCATTGTTGTACCTGCATGAAGTGGCATAACATGTGGCCAAGTATGGTGACCCATACTTGGAATTAGTGCTCTGCATTTATCCCATACAAAGTGCACACACACACCAGGAGCAGGGAGCAGCCATTTTTTTGCTGCGGCACCCAGGGAGCAGTTGGGGGTTCGGTGCCTTGCTCAAGGGCACCTCAGTCGTGGTATTAAAGGTGGGAGAGAGCACTGTACATTCACTCCCCCCACTTACAATCCCTGCCGGTACGAGACTCGAGTCCGACTCTCTAACCATTAGGCCACGACTTCCCCCACATGAATGTTTATGTGACATGCATTTTCGGTTGTGTGGTGTGGACGGAGATCGTTTCTGAAACGTAAGTGTAGACGAGGATCGTTTTCATTTTAAAACGCCATTTTGTTTGTTTGTTTGGTAGTATTAGGTGAATAAAAATGATATTGCACATATTTTTATTGAACAGTAGGGGAGAACATTTAACTGTTCATGAGGTAGATTGCCTGGGGGAAGAAACTTTTCTTGCGTTTGGCTGTCCTGGTGTTCGATGCTCTGTAGCGCCGGCCAGACGGTAAAAGTTCAAAAAGGAGATGGCTTGGATGTGAGGGATCCAGAGTTATTTTCTGAGCCCATTTCCTCACTCTGGATATATACAGTTCTTGAAAATTGGGCAGGGGAGCACCAATAATCCTTTCAACAATCAAAGCCGTCCTCTGTAGTCTTCTAATGTCTGATTTTGTAGCTGAGCCAAACCAGACAGTTATTGAAGTGCACAGGACATACTCAATGACGGCTGAGTAGAACTGTTTCAGCAACTCCTGTGGCTTCGGTTGTTGAAGGAAGTACAATCTCTGTTGGGCCTTTTTAACAGTCACTGTGATTGCCCCACTTCAGGTCCTGAGAGATGGTGGTGACCAGGAACTTGAATGACTCTACTGCAGCCACAGTGCTGTTCATGATGGTGAGTGGTGGGAGTGCAGGGGGTTTCTCCTGAAGTCCACAATCATCTTCACTGTTTTGAGTGTGTTCAGCCCCAGGTAGTTAAGACTGCACCAAACAGCCAGTTGCTCAACCTTGCTTCTATATGCAGACTCATCATCGTCCTGGATGAGGCCAATAAGTGTGGTGTCGTCTGCAAACTTCAAGAGCTTGACAGAGGGGTCAGTAGAGGTGCAGTCATTGGTGTACAGGTATTGACAGATAAAGCTAGGAACAGAGAGCTGGGTTAGTTTGGACAGGAGGAGGTTTGGGATGATAGTGTTGAAGGCCGAGCTGAAGTCTACAAACAGGATCCTCACAGAAGTCCCTGGTTTGTCTAGATGTTGTAGGATATAATGCAGTCCCATGTTGACTGCATCATCCACAGACCTGTTTGCTTGACAAGCAAACTGCAGGGGGTCCAGTAAGGGTCCAGTGATGTCCTTCAGGTGGGCCAGTACCAGACTTTCAAATTACCTCATGACCACAGATGCTAGGCGGCACCCCTGCTCTAGAGTGTTTTGTCGACGTTTTTTCTTTATTCATTTGCTTTAAAACACTACATTTAGGTTTGTAAAGTTAAATGGAGTTTTTGAATTGAATGTGGTCGAAATAATTTTTTCCCTCTCTTGTGACATTGATTGCACAAGAATATTCCTATATTAATCAAAATGATGTGGTCATATTCAAATTATATTAGCATCAGTGGATTTACCTGATAGCCATAAGCAGGTTAAGTTGAGATGCACTATGTATTGGTACCATATTGGTGATTTCATTGTTTTTTTATGTATTTACTTATTGGTTTATTTTTTTAATTGTTTTTAATTATTTATTTTTAAAAATCACATTGGACAATATTGTATATGCTTTAGATTACCCTTCCCGTCATCTAACACTCACTTAGTTTTCAAGATTATGTATGTGCTAATGTAATGACTAATATTTTAATAACACTGTTAAATGTATTTGTTTGGCATGTATCAGAATAAAAATCCAGTTTTAAAAAATGACATAATGTGACTCACTTGTAACATTTAAAACTATTGATTTTAGTTTCTAGTGTTTCATTTTTAATTTATTTAGATATAAAACAGTAAATACAAGTACACAAAAAATAGTATAAAATTTAAATGCTGATAATATCGGTGCATCTTTAAGATATTCTGGCAATATTCTGGTTTGACGAAATCTGAAAAATATAACTATATGCTTTATAAGAAACACTTCTGGAGTTAGATAGTTGAAGCAGGTTATTCCTAAAGTTTTGGGTTTGGATTATGTTTTGTGTCGGTTAATTAAATGTAGCACCTCAACATATATATATATATATATATTAATGATAAAGTATGTAATAATTCTCAATGTCTCACTCCCAATACCCATTTTATAATTTATGCCAGTTACTCAATGTAGTAATCCAGAAATCACTTTATTTTCTTTATAGGGCCTTAATTAATTTATGAAGCAACCTCTGTTCAGCTGACAGGATGTTTACTGCAACCAATTGAAACAAAATATGTTTATCTCTCACAATCAATGTGCAATTTAATGTTGGCCTTCATATATTAGCTTGCATTGCTTGCATCGCCTCCATTTTTGTTGACATTATGGCATGAAAAGGTGTTTTGAAAAAAATTTGTGACATTTGAGGAAGCAGTTTTGATTTCTCTCTGTTTGCCCTTAGATTAGTCTCCTTTTAGAAGTTGTTCAAGAAACCTGACAATAATTATTTGTAGATCACAGACTTAGGTTTGCACAGTGACAGGCTAAAAAAAGAACATTGTTTGAAAATTGCACCTCCGACCTGAGGACATGACAGGAAGAGGCACGTAGGTAGCCCTATAACTTTAAACACTGTGGAAGCGCTGTCATCACACAGAATACAAAAGCCACTACCTTTGTATTTTTATCGGAATTGTGTTTCGTTCCTGCTCGTCGTACACAGAGCTAATATATACAAAATCTGTTCGACAGGAATCAACAAAGCTGTCATTGATGGGATTCCACCCACATCCTCATGGCGCTCTAAACGGGTATCTACAAGGAGAATGGAGAGATAACTGACATCCAAGGTATTCTCTCCTCATTTTCTTCACTAAATGTACAAGCCAAGGAGTAATCCATAAAGGATTTTAATGTATGCTAGCTTTATTCATAGCATCAGCTCACCTACTTTCTCACTGGATCCATTTCTGAAAGACCATAGCGTAGGGCGCTTTATCAAAAAAAAAAAGTGAGAATGTTTATCAACATACTGTGCAGAATAATCGCAAAAAAAAGAAGCAATTTAATTAACATTTTTAATTTATAAAAGGTCTGTGCACAGTTAGAATTTGTTGTATTTATATATTTATTTGTTTATTTATGTATTTATTTATTTAATTTTAACATACTATATTAAACAGTACAGTATAATGTGTATGTATATGTATACAGCGTAAGAGCGTAAGCTGACAATAATTATTTGTAGATCACAGACTTAGGTTTGCACAGTGACAGGCTAAAAAAAGAACATTGTTTGAAAATTGCACCTCCGACCTGAGGACATGACAGGAAGAGGCACGTAGGTAGCCCTATAACTTTAAACACTGTGGAAGCGCTGTCATCACACAGAATACAAAAGCCACTACCTTTGTATTTTTATCGGAATTGTGTTTCGTTCCTGCTCGTCGTACACAGAGCTAATATATACAAAATCTGTTCGACAGGAATCAACAAAGCTGTCATTGATGGGATTCCACCCACATCCTCATGGCGCTCTAAACGGGTATCTACAAGGAGAATGGAGAGATAACTGACATCCAAGGTATTCTCTCCTCATTTTCTTCACTAAATGTACAAGCCAAGGAGTAATCCATAAAGGATTTTAATGTATGCTAGCTTTATTCATAGCATCAGCTCACCTACTTTCTCACTGGATCCATTTCTGAAAGACCATAGCGTAGGGCGCTTTATCAAAAAAAAAAAAGTGAGAATGTTTATCAACATACTGTGCAGAATAATCGCAAAAAAAGAAGCAATTTAATTAACATTTTTAATTTATAAAAGGTCTGTGCACAGTTAGAATTTGTTGTATTTATATATTTATTTGTTTATTTATTTATTTAATTTTAACATACTATATTAAACAGTACAGTATAATGTGTATGTATATGTATACAGCGTAAGGATTTTTTTTCTACAGTGGTTCAATTTTTTACATGCCCTGCCAATATTTTCCTGCCACAAAAAAAAAGTATTAGTTGTTATCAGTTTTTGACCCATTTTGTACAGTATAATCAGGTGTATTTAATTAACATTTGCTTGCACTTTTGTTACAAATACTTTTAAAATGTCTGTCTGGAAAACAAAAATTACGAACAGGACAAACTTGTTTTTATTTTATTTAATTAATTTATTTTTTACAATTAAAATAAATCAAATTAACAAATGAAAAACTGAGGAAAATAGGATAAGATGGGATCTCATCTGATAGGATAAGATGCAGGCAAACAGTTTGATAAACTATGGTAGCTGAAATTTGACCAAGATAAGCCGAATCATGATCTCTCCACAAACCTTATCTTTGTAGATTTCATCATTACAAGCCCTTTAGAGTCGGCAGGCAAGGGTTGCATGGCCAATTCACAGATGGGCTGTTGTAGTAAAAACATTGGATTTCTTGCAAGCTACAGCTGTATGCATGGTTTTTATTTCTTTGTATTACGTCTCGTATTCAACGCACCTGTCTGCAACCATTCAGGTGACCGAGAGCTGTTTGTTTGTTCTTCTGAATTATCTGTGCTGATAGCGAAGGAGTATTTTGTATGTGTACAGGAACAGAAATGTTGCAATCTTGGCTTTCGACGTGCAGCTGGATGCTGTGCTGAATTACTATGATTTAGAACTCTGTAAAGATATTCTGTACATCAACACTGAACTCCAAAATATAAACTTTAAATGAGCGAACCAAAACCCTCTGAGCTACAGTTTGTATGAATTATGCAGTCACTTTTTTTTTTCATGCATTTCCAACTTGGTGTGATCTCGTTCTCTCTTTTCGAAAGGCACTTGTGAAACCTACTTGTTTTCTTCTCTTGTACTTCTGTTTTTGCATCTTGCAAGCTTGTACACTTCTAGGCATTCATGTTGGAGATATAACAATCAATAGAATGGATCATGTTCAGGACAGTGTCTGTGGAGATTTGACTTGAAGCTTTTTATGGTTAATTTATTTAAAAAAAATTTAATGCAAGAAAAATATTCTGCTATGTAGATTAGTAACACACTGCAAGCTTCATTATTTAACTTTAAGACAAAAGTATCTCAGGATATACAGTATTACACATACAATATGACTAAAATGGCAAATGTTAGGGTATTGACCTAATGATTAATTTAAGCAGAATACAGGAAAAGTGGGTCATTTACGCTTTTATATGTAATAATAATATATGTATTTTCCTTTTTTTTAATTTTCTATAGTGTACTGTAGTGTAGATCTTTAGCTACACTACCTTTCAAAAGTCAGGAGTCAGAAATTTTCTTTTAAGACTGGTTTTGTGCTCCAGGGTAACATATATAAAGCACAAGAATACATAAGTACTTGTACTGCAGATATTTCTAGATTATTATAGACAGTTTGGAAGGAAATGAGTTGAGGTAGGAAATACATGTTTAATGGAAGCAGACGGGTTGTCGTGTTGAAATCAGGTTCTCTAAAAGTCAGTCCACACTATATCAAAAGCCCACTGTCTGAAAGCCAATTAGACAGCAGTTTAAGTTGCTCAGGGAAATGCAATTTTGGAGGAGACAACGGCATAGAAAATAAACATGGGAACATGATTTGGCTGACCTCAACCTTATTCATTTCCTTTTTTAACTCAGAAGATAGACACTTCATTTAAATTTCATATATCACAGCTCATAAAAACAAAGTAATTTATTTGTGTGTGTGTGTTTCAGGAGCCGAAAAATATTATGTTTAAGCAAATCACACACTTTAAATAAACACTTCATTTTGAGGTCCAAATGGCTTAGCCCTTCAGGTAATACCTTTTTAAATATGCTACCATTGAAAGGTTTAAGGGGTCAGTAAAATTTTTTAAGTAAGATACTTTTATTCAGTATGGACACATTCAATTTATCAAAAGTGATAGTAAAGATATTTGCATTGTTACATTGCATTGTAGAAATGTATCATATGTTCCACAAAAATTATAATAATAATCATAAAATATGTTAAGATATCTGATAAGATAGGAATATTTCAAATTAATATTTGAATGATTTCTGAAGGATCTTGTGACACTGAAGACTGAGTAATGGCTGCTGGAATTCAACCTTTAAAATATTTTTGATGTTGCCAAAAAGAACATTATTTTGTGTATTTGGTGTAATGAAATGTGTTTATGCGGTTTAAGGTTCAAAAAACACATTATTTTCAACATACTGTACATTATTGTTTCTCCTCTATGCCCCGCCTTTCTGAAACGCGTTGATTTTTACAAAGCTCATCGGTCTGAAAAAGCGAGGTGTGCTGTGATTGGCCAGCTATCCAGTGCGTTGTGATTGGCTGAATACCTCAAGCGTGTGACGGAAATGTTACGCCCCTACCATATTGTGATGCCCTGTCCGGCCGGAGCAACGAGACAAAAACATGAAAACCCATTATAAACGAGGTATTTGTTGCATCCAGCGTGGACATAATTATGGATTATAATGATTTATACTGTCTTTTTACGCGTTGCTTTGCATCGCGCCGCGTAAACATAAAACCATGTCTGCATTTGTGATCGGAGAAATGACAAACAACAAG
>NW_015505204.1:844217-861984 GCF_001515645.1 Sinocyclocheilus grahami
CGCGTTGCTTTGCATCGCGCCGCGTAAACATAAAACCATGTCTGCATTTGTGATCGGAGAAATGACAAACAACAAGTGCTACTCCACACTGCTCAAAACTCACGTTTGAATTGTCAGTGGCAAATCCTTTAAATATAAAAAAACGTACTTGCAGTCTGTGAGTCAGAACAGCCAGCATTGTAGTCTACTATACCAGGAAACAGTCCTCCATAAAATGTGCTGCACACATCTGAATATTTGGGTTGAAGTGTTCTGGAACAGTGTTGTAAATACAACTTAACCACTGTTTTCTAGTCGTGTCCTCTTTTGGAAGGCCAAACAAAGTAGTTTCGCTTTCACAACGAGACACAGCGTCACACATGGCGGCCTAGAGTGAGCAGAGGCCGGGGGCTAGAGTGAGGAATGGCTGGCGGGGATGAGTGAGCGGAGGTCGGTGGGCTTGAGAACGGCGCTGCCGACGGATTCTACGAAAGAGCGTCCGGCGGGCTTGCGGCAACCACATGTGATGACCCTGGGCTGGACTCTGCTTCATCCACGGTGAAAGCCGATCCGGCGATCCATATCTCAAAGTTGACGTATTTCCTCAGCGATCAGCACGGATCAGCTCTAGGCATGACGAAGCGGATATCTTCCTCTTTTGGAAGGCCAAACAAAGTAGTTTCGCTTTCACAACGAAACACAGCGCCTTCACGACATGGCGGCAGCAACAATACTACAGCGAGAATAAAAGTTACGCCTTCTCTCTTTGCGTGAACATTTGGGCGGTGTTATGCAAATATTCCCACATCGTGACGTAGACATGTGGGGGCGTGTTAGAACGAGCCGTTTTAGGGGGGCGTGACTGACTCTTAACTTTTATAAAGAATATCTCTTTGGATTTGAGACTTTAGTCTTTGCAACTTTATAGATCTTCTTTATGCACCAAGAACTTGTAACACTCCAAAGAGAAAGGAAAAATTTAATTTGCATCATATGGCCCCTTTAAATAGAAAATTATTACTTTTAAATAGTAATATTTCAAAATATTACTGTTTTTACTGTATTTTGATCATATAAATGCGGCCTTAGGTAGCAAAAAGAAACTTCTTTACAAAAATAAATAAACATTAAGTCGCTGGGGTATATTTGTAGCAATAGCCAAAAATACATTGTATAAGTCAAAATTATTGATTTTTGTTTTATGCCATATTAAGTAAAGATCATGTTCCATTAAGATATTTTGTAAATTTCCTACTGTAAATATATTAAAACTTAATTTTTGATTAGTAATATGCATTACTAAAAACTTAATTTGGACAACTTTAAAGGCAATTTTCTCAATATTTTGATTTTTTTTGCACCCTCAGATTTTCAAATTGTATCTCAGCCAAATATTGTCCTATCCTAACAAACCATGCATCAATGGTTATGCATCAATTTTATATGAAAAACTGACCCTTATGATTCGTTTTGTGGTCCAGGGTCACATATGATTCCCCCCAACTTCCCTGCATATGATTTCGTTTTCAGGCTATTTTGAGTGTCAGGTTTATTTTTAATGTTCCCAGTGCTCTCTCACAGAAAATCATTTTCTATATGTGACGTGTATATTTTTACACTTTTACAGTATATGTTTTTTCTACATAAAGTAGCACACTGCTAGCAACAACACTGACAGATGGGACACAAGCTGACAAGATTTGCAGATATTACATGTTGTAGCATGTGTTTCTATTTCTATTACATGGCCTTAACCAGGCATGAGTTACCAAATGCCAATCTCTTGACAAAATCTGATGATAACAAATCTGATGGTTTAGCATTTAACTTAAAATAATCAAATTCATTTTGCTAAATAATTTTTAAAGGAATAGGTCACCCCAAAATGAAAATTTGCTGAAGATGTACTCACTCTTAGGCCATCCAAGATAAGATGAGTTTGTTTCTTCATGGGAACAGATTTTGAGAAATCTAGCATTACATCACTTGCTCCCCAGTGGATCTTCTGTTGTGAATGGGTGCCGTCAGAATGAAAGTCCAAACAGCTAATAAAAACATCATAATAATCCACAAATCAGTTAACATCCATCAGTTAACATCTTGTGAAGCGACAAGCTCTGTGTCCGTAAGAAACAAATCCATCATTAAGACACTAACTTTAAACCGTCGCTTCTGGTCCATAATTCATAATAATGCTTCTTCCAGTGAAAAAGTCCATTCCCTGTTGTCCTCTCACATCCAAATCCATAGACATATTTGTTTAGAATGGCTTTGGAATGTTTTCATTTGTAAACGGTGCTTGATCTGTGCATATTTCTCTTCTGATTCAGACGAGGCAACTTTTTCACTTGAGAAAACAATTATGGATAGAGGACTTGCCAGAAGCAATGTTAAAAATGTCTTGATGGATTTGTTTCTTACAAATATAAAGCTTTTCGCTTCACAAAATTTGAATTGATGGACAGGAATCATGTGGTTTACTTGTGTATTATTGTGATGTTTTTATCAGCTGTTTGGACTTTCATTCTGACGGCACCCATTCACTGTAGAAGGTCCATTTTAACTGAAGATGGTTAAAACTGGCAGTTGCGTAACACATTTGAACCATAATGAATGCTTAAATAGCCACATTGCCAATTACATTGATCAACTGATTTTTGATTTCATATTGACTTTAACTGTAGTTTAAATGCAGAATGAATAAATATCTAGTATTACGTCAGCTTATTCAGCCCGTTCCCTTCATCCTCTAGTCTGCAGAGGGAGCTGCACAGGCTTGCATTTCATTTCTTAAGCTGTTCAGAACTTTTCAAGGGTACAATGCAGTCAGGATGAGTTATAGCTCAGAGAAACCGCAAACTCTCTCTCTTTCTCTCTCACTAATGGAGGAGCAAAGGAGAACAGCACAGGGGCATGACTTACTGGATACAGCAGACACAGTTAATTGGAGGTCAGGAGGCTTTACTCTCACAGTCCACTTAAAAAATGACTGTTGTCACACTACACTCAAACACGCCAATCAACATCCATCTACTCTGAGTGAGTGTTGCGGATCATGTGCGGACTGATTGAACCTCTATGAAACTGTCATGGCCACTTTTGAGTTTACAGACCCAGCTTATGATGGTTGTAACTGTCTTTTTTCAGCACTACATACGTTTTGTCTTTATTGCATTATAGACAAGGTTTTGATATTGGCACTTATTTATCGGTTTTGCCTATTATTGAATTCCATTGTCCAATATTCTGTGTTTGTTTCTGCCTATCTTAAGATTCAGAATCATCATCATCTGGCACTAATTTAAGGGCATAGAGATGAATTATGGAGCAGATTTGACCTTTTTAAGAGCACTTTCATTTGATGAGCAGTTTCACTTTACGAATTAATGGTGAAATGAGTTGTTGTGTGCATATAATGATAGTTTTGATTGTGTTTTAATAAAAACTATTTTTATAAACAATATAGATTTACAGTATCTGATCTTTATTGGTTATTGCCCATAAAAAATAATAAAAAATAATGATTTGTTTCAGTATTGTCCAAAATTTCAGTATCGGTGGATTCATAATTATCTATAATTCATTTTTATAAAAAAAATAATTTTGAATAGAATTTTGTAATATTTTTAGGTTTTATTAATTAATCAACACTACTATGGTATAACACAAATAGATAGTACATAACTACTATTTATACACTTGCGCTACTGTTTGTAAGATATTTTTATGCTCACCAAGGCTGCAATTATTTGATCAAAAATACAGTAAGACAGTAATATTGTGAACTATTACGATTTTCTACAGTTTTACGATTTTTATATTTTTAAAACGTAATTTATTCCTGTAATGGCATAGCTTAATTTTCAGAAGCCATTATTCCAGTCTTCAGTGTCGCATGATCTTTCATTCTAATATGCTGAGTTGCTACTCAAGAAACATTTTTTTATTATCAAGGTTGTGCAAATCACTTTTTTTCAGTATTATTTGATGTATACCAAGCTCAAAATGACAGCATTTATTTGAAATATAATTTTTTGTAACATTATAAATGTCTTTACTGTTACTTTTGTGAACATCAGAGTACTTCTGTATAAATCATTTTATAAACAACAATAATCAATAGCAGTAATTTTTTGAGGGGCCCAGGGCCTGAAAATTCTCATGTTGTGTGCTGCGTGTCCTGTGTGTGATTTACCTGTAGGAATGCAGCAATGCCGGGTTAGGCCTTTTCATTCGGAGATAGCAGGCTACAATTCTGGACTCAATAAAGCTGGCAAATGTCTTCATAATCAGCATTAAAAGGTTTCTCAAACACAGTGACTTTGGAACACAGCTGAGAGATAGAAAAGGTTGGAGAAATCCAAGGTAGCTCGCATTAGTTGAGATAAGGAAAAATGTTGACCAACATAATCCTGCTTATAACATATTGTTGACTAATTTTCAAATCAAATTTAATACACGTTTTCTTTTTAAATGAATGAAAGCTGGAAAATGTTACAAGTGCATTTGAGGGCCACAAACTCGGGCACATGACGTTACCGTCACATTACAAGGATCTGCTTGATGCATTTCTGTGACCCAAGCTGAGTAATGCAATAAAAAAGCCAAACAATATGAAGAATTTTACCTTGAGCACTGAATGTTTTTGAATGTATTGTGAACTCAGTGATGACCATACAGCTTAATTAAAAGCAAAATATTCTCTTCACTTTACAACAAAGTGTGTATAAATACTCTCTCGATGGCCTTTATCTAATTTGACCTCATATATTGTATGACAACAAATGATATTAATCTCAGCTGAGACACTCTGCAGATCCACATAAACATGGTTAAAGTCTGTTAATGTGGGATCCAGGTAATAGCAAGAACAGGCCAGAATTATGATCATTTGATGCCATATAACACTATTCAAATTTAAAATGAATTGATAACACTACTGAATGTATTTATTTTTTTTGGCCAGAATTGTAATATTGTACATTAGTCAGTTCAATTAAAATACAATCTCAGTAACGTTATGGTATCAGATGGCACAGCACTTTTTGATAAATACCATGGTACTGAATGATTTCTATATTTAAAGTTATTTAAATTATCACGTACCCTCACATTTATTTCTATTGTTCAGGCTTAGTGTTGGGCATTTGAAGAAGCCTCAAACATTAAATATTAAATGAGTGCATAAATTGTTCTGCTTAATTTGCCATATGCATGATACCTCAAATTGTGTGGTTTATTGAGAAGAGGTTACTTTAAGCATTTTTATGATTTATACTTGGATGGGCTTTTCCTTTTTCTTTCAACAACCTTGAACAGCCAGACAGCTCCTTATAGCAACTGCATATAAAAATGAATTTGAACACCTTAGGATCCACCTAAGAGTGTATGTGCACTCACATTTTCAAACAATCTAGTGTGTGAGTGCATTAAATGAACAGATAAAGGTCTGTAGGATGGGCAGCCTGTGGTATCATTTGAATATCGAGTACCTCTAGTGCAGCAGTGAAACGGCTGGCTGCAGTGGCATATTTCTTCTGTTGGTAGTGCGAGTTGGCGTCGAGCCATTTGTCAATTTGAGGCAGAAAGCTGAGATTAGGTCCACTCGGAGGCCCTCCTATTTCAGACGCTTGACACATTAATTGTGTGGCCGTGGAGGCCAGGGACTTGTGGCTAATGTCCTGTTCGTCACCGAACACTAACTTTGTCTCAGCCTCCATCAGGTCTCTTAGAGAAATGCGAGGGGGCGCAGGAAGGGGGCTTTGTTCATTATTTGCTCCCACACAGTCGTCCGGCGATCCATTTTTTTTCTTTGAGTGTCATTCTTGCTCCTTTTTGGGGCACTGCTGTCTGGCTTTTCTCTTGTTTTGGCCCTTTTCCTCAGGCTTGTTTGTCTGGACAGTTGCAGGAGTTGGATGCTCTGTGTACTCGGGGAAAACCGTGTGCTCTAGTCCCTGGAGCTCCAGGCTTCCAGTCGAGTTTGCCATGATGTTACTGAAAGACAATTCAAATGAAAGGAATAGTTTTCCCAAGACTTTAAGTCAAGTTTGAACTTTAAACCATCGCTTCGGGCCAAAATACGAGTCCATAATCCACACTAATGCATCCTCCAGTAAAAAAAGTCCATCCCCTGTTTTCCTCTCACATCAAAATCCACCCACATGTTTAGAACTGTTTTTGACTGTTTTCACTTAGAAACTGTCCTTGATTCAGATGAGAGAATCTTTTCTCTGGACTCGAGGTTTAGCTGGAATCAACGGTTTGAAGTTAAAAACGTTGTAACGATGGATTTCTTTCCTACAAACACTCAGCTTTTTACTTCACAAGACGTTAATTGATGGACTGGAGACGTGTGGATTATTGTGATGTTTTTATCAGCTGTTTGAACTCTCATACTGACGGCACCCATTCACTACAGAAGATCCATTGGTGAGATGCAAAATTTCTTCAAATGTTCTGATGAAGAAACTAAATCATCTACATCTTGGATGGATAGTAAATTTTCAGCAAATTTTCATTTTTGGGTGAGCTATTCCTTTAATGCTACACTGTTTTAGGGGCATGTTTTTACGTACCACTGCATTGCTTTTCAATTGTTTGTGTGTGTGTGTTTTAGTAAACATGCAATAGAGATGGACAATAACAGACACTCAACTTACAATCTACCCCAAACGCGGACTGTCCCATTCCTATGGGTTACACCTCATGAATTCAAATAACCCAGGAATGCATTTACATCCCAATGAAGGGCTGTTCTCTGCTTACAGACAGAGTTCAAACAAGTTCTCAATTCTCTAAGCGGGCTGGAACTTTAATACATTCGCTGCTATTATTCTTCTGTAAGAGCGCTGCTGTTAGTGTACTGTTAGAGCAGTCACTTAAATAATGTAGAGGGCCGGGGTGCTGATTCACTGCCGCTCTTGAGATGTGCTTAGGAAAAGGTCATTGTGACATATACACCTGTTGGCAATGGGCCGAGCTCCTGGTTTAAGAGTAGACTGCAAATTCTGCCATCTTTATTTGTGTGTGTGTGTTACTACCGTGTCGGGAGAAAGAGTGTGTTTGTCCTTTATAAATACATTTTAAACCAGGCTCACACTACAGGAATTTTAGGCCGATTTATCCCTGAAAATTAAAAAAAGTCTTGTGTAGGGCCTCGGTCAGTTACAATGTTCGGCCCAGATTATCTGGTAATGTAAGGCATTTTCAGGTCTAATCTTAACCCTCCCGATCTGCTCGCAGACACATCAAATAATATCAACTATGTTTGATATTTAGGATTTTAAATTGATGGACGACGTGTCTCTCTCCTCGTCCTCTTAGCCATTGAGGCTGACGCCGTTATCTAACACATTACTGTTAACAGATACTTCAGTTCAACTTCACCTTCACTGAAGAACAGAAAATATTCATTTCATTATCCAATATGTCCTACTTCTGCATGAGATCAGGTGAGGTGCTTGCTTTGGCACGATAACCTTAATAATATCTTGTAGTGTGTAATGTGGCAACGATTTTTTCAAATCATGTTTGAGATTTGAGAGAAGACAATTTGTAAAAATTCTCATGTGCGTGATGCAACCAGATTTCATAATCAGTTAGGATTCAAAAACTGCTGTAGTCTGAGCCTGGCTTTACAACAGGCCATAAGAATTCTTGTTACAGTAGAGATGTGGGCACTAGATAAGGATTTAGGACTGTAGTGCCCACTAGGCGGCAATAAATAAATATTAAGTCAAGTTTATATATGAAATCATTTTTAAACACAGTAACTTTTGCTGTATCCTTATTGATGCCTCAGCTGGGGGAAATAATGCTTACTGCTGCCTGAAGCAAATATATTTCTGTTAAATAAGCTTTGTTTATGTCAAGCTGCACTTACCTCTGAGTTTTCATAGTGAAGTGTCTTTTTGAATGCTTGAAGAATAACATTGTTTCTCTGACATCACCATGCAAGTTGTGGAATTGTGTTGTCCAATCAGATTAGAGCACCAGGAATGACTGTTGTAGAGTGCAACAGTGCCCGCCCACTTTTTCAGCAGCCTTATTATGGTATGTTTCGCATATAAGAATTAAAAAAATTGGGGGGAAAGACAAAGGTGTGTGCATAAAGACTTTAATGTACAATCCCATCAATTACATCATTGAAAATAAAGACAATGGATAAATGTAAAACTATTGAATTAAAAAAATGTTGATTATCTATAGAAAACATATATATATATATATACAACTATAGTTTTTAAGTAGTGTTTTTGGCGCAATTCATTTGATTCTTTGATTGGTGTAGTGTTTTTTTTTCTTTTTTTTTTTTTCCAGAATCATGGGTAATGTAGTGTTTCACTATAGGAATTCTGCTGCTGTTAAACATGTTTTATTTATTTATTTTTTTAAGATATCATTAAAATTAAATTCCCCAGTGGAGATTAGGATTAATAGGATTTTTATTTCCAGAACCCGACTGTTATACTCTATAGCTTATGAGAAATTCTGTGCTTTGATTGGTTGACATAATTAGCCAAAGCAACAGTCAGATATACGACTAGTGTCAACATTTAAATCAGTTCTTACCCAAGTACTGATGGCTGTCAGTTTAAAATTAAGCAAGTTTTTATGATGTGTGAAGATTGCTCTCAACTTCATGCATTTCTCATTACAGTAAACACAACTCTATCTTCCATCACTGACAGCTTGTCGACAGATGCAGAGCTCTGTCTCTAAGGACAGTCTGCCAGTTGCTCAAAACATTGCATAATAATTCATTAATATTACTCTAATATATACATTACATATACAGTATAGTATTCATACACACTCATATATTGTCATATTTAGGGGCTAATATATTGCCAGCTCCTTACTGTTGTCTTTTCAATTAATTTCTCTCAGCTATGCAGGGAAAACACTTTACAAATAGTTTACTTTACAAATAGTTACTAACTATTTACTTTCTTTTTTGTGGCAATGTTTTGGCTGACTTAATTGAAAATTACTCAAAAGCTACATGGCTTGTAGACTACATGCATAGTAAATTTTTTTATTTATTCATAATTGTTATTTTACAGTAATATTTAACTTATATTAATAGTTAAACACTGGAAACAAAACAAACACAACTGGTATCAAGAATCAGTAATTATTAGTATAATTTTTTGATTGTACTACTGTGTGTCATGATGAGTCTGTGTCACATCAACATCTGACAATATATATAAATAGGCTAAATTACAGATGTGTAATTAAATTTAAAAAAATAATAATAATTTGGCCACAAATTAAATAACCCTTAACCCTTTTTTTTGTAAGCCCAGAGAAGGTACGGTTGAGCTGTGATTCACTGTTGTTATACAGATGAATGACTGTAAATTGTCTGTCACATATAAATTGTTTAGATTATATCTATAGAATTGGTATCAAGAAACAGTAATTATTAGTATCTTTTTTTTTTTTATTGTAATACTGTGTGTCATGAGTCTGTGTCACATCAACATCAGACAATATAAATAGGCTAAATTACAGATGTGTTGTGAAGGGAATTGTAATTTTCCATTCTTAGGTTGTTGTGACACCTAGTCTGTCAGAGCCAATTAACTTAGAAAAATGTTTGGTAAGCTAGTAATGCTATACAGTGATCTAGTTTCCAGTAATTGTGCACTGATTCTCTCTACAGTTGTTCATCGATAGGTATGAACTCACTAAATTGCTGTATATATCCTAATAATTAATCATTTATTTTCTCCCCGCCGGCCAGACGAATAGCTATGCTCTTGTTTTGCTGCGTTAAATCTTCATAAGACTGTCTGTTTCGATTAACCTTGACAATGGGCATTGCTCAGACAGTATGGCAATTGTTGTAAAGGTGACGATGAGGTAATGTTTTATTCTGACAATAAAATACTTGTCTCTCATACTCTGTGAGGAGGACAGCAGTCCCTATTGGAGTGTCAACTTTATAAAATAAGACTGTGTGTGTTTTTACAGCCTCGGGGGAAATAAACTCTCTGCGGATGCTCCAGAAGATGATAAACTTAGAAGGGACTTCAAACCTAGAAATGACCTCATATGTCCAAAAGGGGAAGAAGAAAAAAAAAAAAACGGTATCAGTGGAAGTGCTAAAATAAATCACAAATATTATAATATGTCAGAATTTACAGGGTGTTCAACTAGACAGTGCCTACTGCTCATAGGATTAAAATTTATTTTTTTACAACGACGACCATGTTTTTCTCTCTTTCTTTCTTTCTTTCTTTTTTGATCACATGATTTTGGTTTGGTGGGCAAAAGTTGTCAAAAATATTAATATGCAATGAAGCAGTTTTTAAATTAATATTATTGTTGTTTTAAATAAATTAATAATTTTAAAGGCGTCATGATGCTATTTTAAAAATCATTATTTTGTGTAGTTGGTGTAACAGAATGTTGACATGCTTTAATGTTCAAAAAACACATTATTTTTCAAATACTGTACATTATTGTAGGTCCTCTATGCCCCGCCTCTCTCAAACGCTTTGTTTTCTACAAAGTCCCTCCTTCCGACAAGCGCAGTCTGCTTTGATTGGCCAGCTGACCCAGTGCATTGTGATTGGCCGAACACCGCAAGCACGCGTTGGAAATGTAACGCCCCTTATCATAATCGCGAGCTTCAGCTTTCAAAGTAAATATCAAGACAGTTAATAATGTCGTTAGTTTTACCATCAGTTCAAGCCTGAAAGGGCAACAGAGTCGCGTGATGACGCAGTACACAAGCCACGGTTAAGACAGCTGACGTGCTATGATTTCCGCACTGAAATACAGCATCTCCCTGACATGGCTGCATCAACACTACTGCTGTTCCTGAAACCACGCCGCCTTTCTTTGCGTGCACATTTGGGTTAATATTTCCACATAGTGACATAGATATGTGGGGGCCGTTTTAGGTAGGTGTGGCTGACTCTTAACTTTTATAAAGAATATCTCTTTGGATTTGAGACTTTAGTCTTTGCAACTTCACAGATCTGCTTTATGCACCAAGAGCTTGTAACACTCCAAAGAGAAAGGAAAACTTGAAATCGCATCATATGACCCCTTTAAAAAAGTTTTTATTATTAAATTAAAGCCTTAAAAAAAAAATGTAATTCACAAATTAAAAACATGCTCTTCATAAAATAGTTGCACTTAAGTCATTGTGTAAATGAATTGCATTTTTAACTTTAAATAAAAAAATAAAAAAATAAATAAATCCTTCGGGGGCCACAAATTAACAAAGTAAATAACTTTTTTTTTTAGTCCAGAGAAGTTGATGATATACACTGTTGTTATACAGATTAATGGCTGTGTGTAGTCTGTCATATAAATTGTTTAGTTTATATCATGTCTAGCATTGATTTTCCAAAATGTCTGAGCTGCTGCAATTGTGTACATTCTCCATCATATACACACACACACACACACACACACACTAAGACAAAGCCAGCACCATTCAATTTATTGTGTTCTCCTGCAATAAACTCTACAGACGTCGTTGCATGTTTGACTCAGGATCTGGCCTGGACGATGGATGGTTTGGATGACAAACACACTCTTTCCTGTTCACCCCTGATGCATATAAATACCTGCTTATTCATTTATCCGTCATGTACCACTTGTGCTTTTCACGGCAGACAGTGATTCCACTCGATGTCGTCAAGAATTTACGAAGGCTGTAGACTTGAGTAATTTGTCTCCCGCTAAAGGACATCTTGAATAGCTTCAATGTTACCACAATGAAGTGGAACATTTGTAAGAAATAGTCTCATTGAGCAGCTCTCTTTCTCTACATATTTTTAACCTTATTTTTAAAATATGTAGAGAAAGAGAGCTTTCTAGCCCCCCCCCCCCCCCCCCCCCCCCCCACCCCCCCCCCTTTGCTGTTAATGAGATGTCTCATCCATATTAATCCAGATTATTTCCGGAACCTTGAGAGCCTGTTTACTCTTTGCTGGTTCAAAGTGAAAATGGAATAGGAAGGCAATGCTGGGGAGTTTAAAAAAAAGGAAAAAAACATTAATAAATAGATTGTTTTGTGACTGAAATAAGGCTTGGATTGAAGCACTTCTTAGTAAGAAACACACTGATGATTAAGTGGGAAGTCTTGACACTGTCACCACTGTGTCCACCAGTGAGTTTTGAGGTATTTGTCTCATTTGGCTTGTGTAATTGGATGATTCGTTTGTTGAATGCACAGGCTGAGGATTCCGTTACCAGGCTACAGCACAATGATGTGAAGCCCTTTAGAATTTGCAGTAGTTAAACAGGCCAACTGTCATAATATATTGTTGGTTCACAGAGAGAGTTGCTTGATCACAGCGTTTTGCTCTTAATTAAAGCATTCTTGCCTCTTTAATATTGTAAAAGAAATAAATGAAAGCAGTGGAGGCGAGAATATATTTATTTTTTGAGAAAGAAATATAAAGGAACTTTTAACTTATGCAACTATCTGGAGATCATTACTGCACGTGATGACCTGGTTTATAGGTGGAGTCCAAACCTAAGAGTTTTTACTCATGAACTCAGTTGTGTGTGCTACTCTGGATGGGGGAAAAAAAATCTATGAAATTAGTTAGTCCTGTGTTTAAATAAATTGCAGGAGCTCATTCAAACGCTGTCTTTTATTTATTCCTTTTTTCACTCTCATTGAGGCCTGAAGGCTAAGATCCACTGGGCTAAGCTTCACATTACACCAGTGGACTCTCATTACGCCACTGGAATCTCATAGGCCCGGCTTAAATCATAAACCTTAACTATAAACCTTACACCATGCCAATGCTTAATCTCATCCATATGTCAGCTCATTTATGAGCGGATAAATCAGAGATGGATAAGTATCTGCTTCCCAGATTAATAGACCTTGGTGAGGAATAAAAGTGGATTAGAAAATGTTTTAGGGCCACATTGAGAGACCCACAATCCTCCACTCCATATATTTTCTCTGCAGGGAAAAGCTTGGTTAAAACTAAAATTTTTAAAGATGGAATTGACTAATTGAAGAAATGAATAGAAACCTGCTGATTTTTACATCTCTTCAAGGAATAGTTTATCCATAACAATAAAAAATATTATTTGCTCTGTTATTATTTATTGTATTTACTAATTCCTTTATTATATACTTCATGTCATTCCAAACCTCTATGATTATTTTTTTTATTCTGATTAAAGGAGTGAGTCAAATTTAGGTCAGTACTCACTGATAATCTTCTCTATTCAAGGAATAGTTTGCTGAAACTGTACTCACCCTCGGACCATCCAAGATATAGGCCTAGCTGAGTTTGTTTCTTCATCTGAACAGATTTTAAGAAATTTAGCATTACGTCACTTGCTCACCAATGGATCCTCTGCAGTGAATGGGTGCCGTCAGAGTGAGTGACCAAACAGCTGATAAAAACATTACAATAATCCACAAATAATCCACACAAATATTTCATTAGAGATCAGCTGTTCCGGGACACATCAAATGTTTTAAAGCTTGATTGCACCCTTTGTTTGCATTTTTGCACCTAAGAACACTCCTGCAGTGCCTCTGGTGGATCTGGATGACTACAAACTAAATTCTATAAGAGACTGAGTTGGCATTGCAAACCTCTTAATGTGCAAATGTGCATGAAAAAAACTACAGTGCAACCTCAGAGGACTAGAATAAACAGACACTGAGAGACAGATGGACATTAAAGACAGACAGAGTCTCTGATAGGTGGGGGTAGAAAGCGCAGTCACAATCACGTCCATTAAATTGATTTTTTTTTCTTCCCATAAACCTGAGAAAGACTGTCTGATAGGATAGGCGGTGTTGATATTTAAAATGTAGTTTAAATTATTATTTTTTTTAAATGTGATACTTGTTCATTTTACTCTGACTAAAATGACATCTGATGTTAGTTAACAAAAATCCCATTTTATTTGATGAGAGAGCAAAATTAAACCAAATATTACATTGTTTTAAGTTATATATGTATCAGCATCTAAAAACTACATGTAAACACATTCCTTGTTGTGAAATCCTGAGCTTGTGTTATGTTGAGTACAGTTTTGGGAATTTTTATGCTATAGTTATTTATTTATTTTTTAGTCATTTAGAAGACGCTTTTATCCAAAGCGACTTACAAATGAGGACAATAAAAGCAGTCAAAACTAACAAAAGAGCAACAGTATATAAGTGCAAATGACAAGTCTCGGTTAGCCTAACGCAGTACACGTAGCAAGGTGTGTGTGTGTGTATATATATATATATATGTGTATATATACACACACAAAGAAAAACAAGTAGATAGAATATAAAAAATAGAAAGCTAGTGTTTTTTTTTTTTTTTAAATAAATAATAATTTGTCAACTTTAGCTGTATTTAGTGTGTTGCCCCAGAAAGAGCATATTCAAAAACTTAAACTTCGCTTAAGTTGTGTGTATGCCCGATTACAGTTGTAGGGTAGGCGATTTCGGAGAGGCTAGCAATATCAAGCTAGCTTTGAAAGCAAGACCCAACCCTCCCTGCATAATCACTCTGCAAAGCCACGCCTCCTCCAAAACACATGAAGGACAGGCAGCACAGGCAGCCCAGAGGCTAATCATTGACACGATAAGAGACGGCGTTGGTGGCGGATGAATGCAATGCTGTCAGATTACCTCATGTCTCATTCACCAGTGAGAAAACATTACAGTACAAAGCACATAATATTAAAATAATAACGCCTTCCATTCTCGCTCAGTCTGCAATAGAGTAATACAATACAATACAATTTTATTTATATAGCACAGTTTAAAAACAACCGGAGTTGACCAAAGTGCTTTACAACACTATACCAACAATAGGCAAATTGCACATTAAATATACACAGAATATACACAAGCTGTAAAATGTGTTTGTAAAATGGACTGCGCTGATGACGTGTCATGTCTGTGTGAACGGTGCGCAGAGGTATGCAAATACATACGTTGACAGGCAGGTAGGACAGTCTATCCTAATGTTCGGACCGAATAATCTGATTGGTCAAACATTTAATGATCCTGTGCCTTCCACAGACGATATAAATACACATAAATACATTTAGACCACTTACCTTATTGATTGCTATCGGGATGTGAAAAGACTTTCAACCAGCATAACAAAAAATGTTTTTGAACCAAATAACCTATCCTGCTTTTAATCTCATATAGTTCAAGTAAGTCAATCACCGACATTATTAACTATAATTTGATTATATGAAAAAATATTTTTTTAATCTTAGTTTTTGTCGACACATAAACTGTATTTTTTCCTCCTACCTTATATTATTTTCGTTATCAATTTTCTGTTCGCCCACAAACATATCACTTTGCTCGACAAACGTTTCTTTTGCTTAAAAACCTTTTGCTAGCGAGGAACACAAAAGTTGTATGCACAAATGTGAAGTTTCTCATGGGAACGCAAAAGATTGCGAGCAAAAACAAAAGCATTCAAATGTAATTTTTCCTGCCATCTAATTTTTGTCCTGAAGCGTAATCAGTTGTGAACTATTAAGTTTGTGTGTGGAATTATTTAGTGCAACAATGCACCATAAAGGCCAAAACATGGCCTTGAGAAGTTGGCTGAGGTTCTGGTGTGTGCAGGGTCGGAGCGGTGCAGACATTTCTCAACTTTTGGCCCTGACTATAATGATTGCCAGTGCATACATTTTCTAAAGGTCTTGATGAGATCGAATCGATTTCTGTGGGTTATAGCACAGCTTGGCAGAAGAGTTTTTGAATTCCAAATTGTGCTCCTATACAATAGATGGAATTTTATAGCTAATAATTCAGTGTTTGCTCTTTATCTATATCGACCAATGCAGATAACATTACAGAAAATTAAATGATAGAAAACTGAAGGGAACTAAATATGATATCTAAAACAATCGATGCATTGAATACTATGAAAACATCAGTTGAAAGTAAAATGGCTTTGTGTGCCATTGAGAAGGTGATTAGCTATTAAGTTAACTTTTGAAAAAAAAAATTAAAAAAAACTTCACTCATATAGTATAGGTGGATTTTGATAGCTGAAAATTCAGTTTCTGCTCTGTCTACATCCAACCAACACAGATAAAATGTAATATTATTTATATATATATATATATAAACATCTAAAATGTGTAATGCATCGAATTCCAAGAATGCCACCCCAAAATCAAAAGAAAGACTATAGTGATCTTTTATTTTAATGTAGCATTAATTAAATCCAGTGTATCAAATACTACCATGATATATACTTACAATTTAGGGTATGATTACACGACAATGATTGTATTAAAAACAGAAAAGTTTTTCCTTTGTGCTTTTGAAAATTTTCATGGATAGACGACAACATTGTAAAAACAATCCCCTTTCACACAGATCCGTGAAAAGGATTCCAAATACAGTAACATGCATGCCAGGCCAGTAGTTGGCGATGTGACTTTGTGAAGAAGCTACATACATACATGTCTATAGACTGAACACATAATGTGCATGATGTCACCATTTTCACAAATTCACGTTTTTGATTTTTACACGGACATGATAATGGCATCGTTTTCAAAAACTTGCACTTTGAAATGCATGCACTTTCAAGCCACCAAATGCTGTCCGTTTTCAGTTGATTACAGTTTTCTGTAAACACCCCCTTAATACTTTTTTTTTAATTTTTTTTATTTGTGTGTTCTAAAAAGGTTGACGGAAAGGTTTTTTTTAATTCCAAATTGTGTCATATACAATAGGTGGAATTTGATATCTTATAATTCAGTGTCTGCTCTTTAGAATGGAATAATCCGGTCTGTGTCTGATCCTGGATTTGTCACCGAATTTGTTTTCCAGCCGAACGAAATTACGGCGGTAGTAAAAAGAGGAAAGGAAAGTAGGCGGCTCGTGGGCGAAAAAAGGGGACACTTCATAGAGACTGAGAGCAAGCGAGATAAAGGGAAAGAATCATGTTTGAAGCGAGAGACAAAGTGAGAGAATGATAGCGTGAAAGACAAGAGGACAAAGAGAGTTCAAGAGAGAGAGGGACTGCTAGTGCGCTCTGATTGTGATGTCAGAGAGGATGGGGCATTCATCATCCTCTCTATAGATTGGGGAGGGTGCCACAGAGGGACTTACAGTGCTGAGGCTTCTGTCAGAGTTATAGATAGAGCTGTAGGCTGCTGAGCTCCACATTGGAGCGGTGAACAACGCTCTCTCTGGGCTCCTGAGGAACGCTAATTACTGGCATGTTAAATGACTCTATAGGCCAATTCACCGGTGCAGTAATGGATTATGGGTGGTGTGTTCGCGATTGGGACTCTTCCATCATTACTGAATGGAATGATACATAGGAAATTGCTTATTTTGGTCTATGAAAGTATAGTGTTATCTAAGGTTACAGTGAGGGCGTTACTATATTTGATAATACTAATGGTACTAAGCTAAAATGAAATTCAACACATGCTTTTCTCTTGTTAGGTGAGATAACTAGATAAAACTGCAAAGTGGACAGGCATTGCTAAGGATAATGCTTCATTGGCTGCCTTTTTTGCTCATTTTCCCTGTTGTATCCAGTGTTGGGGTGCTACTTTGAAACTGACTTGTCAAAATATGAGCTACACGTAATATAAAGTAGTCGAGAAATTTGCTAGCTACATCACAAGCTACTAACAAAAAATTGCAAGGCAATGGCAAAAAACTACAAAGTCATGAAGGAGCAGTGTCAATTTAATTAGAAATATAACTATTTGATTAATTCGGTAATATATATATATATATATATATATATATATATATATATATATATATATATATATATATACGCCA
>NW_015505204.1:862068-886980 GCF_001515645.1 Sinocyclocheilus grahami
TATATATATATATATATATATATATATACGGCAGCTGAGAGAGCTCAATGCGCTGCAAATGGAAAAACACCAACAAATTAAGAAAACATCTATCAGTTTGACAGCACGTGCAAATAATCACATTTCAACCAAATACAGAAACGTGCTGCAAATATGCACAGACCACATCAGAAATGTTTAAGGGAACCGCAACGAGTGACGAACTTGGCTGGGACATGCTTATCAAAGTCTGCTCTGAAAGTTGAGTTTTTTGTTTATTTTAATATGCTGATCATATGATTCCTTAGCTTTTTGAATATAATTAGCTGAAATAAGCTGACGAAATACACAATTACTGTAACTGTGAAACGTTACTGTATGTAAGCTAGCTAGCTAATTTTCACAACTTAGCCTGCGAAAATTAACCATGGTTTTACTATTAAAAATAAATAAATAAATGGTTACTATAGTTAAACCACGGTAACCACAAATTATTATCCATGGTTTTGCTACACCTAACCATAGTTTAACTATGGTATTTGTACAACTGTGGTTATACAAATTGTAATCAATATGCCAAAAAAAAAAGTTACAACACTTTCACTGTAATAAACCCATGGTTAATTTTCATAAGGATTGTTGGCGTCCCCTTGAAACATTTCCATTGTGGTCTGTGCTACTTGCAACACTTTTTTTGTATTTGGTCACATTGTGCATATTTGCAGCATGTTTCTGTATTTGGTTGTGTTGCGAATATTTGCTGCGTGTTTCTGCATTTGGTTGTGTTGCGAATATTTGCAGCGCGTTTCTGCATTTGGTTGTGTTGCGAATATTTGCAGCGCGTTTTGCATTTGGTTGTGTTGTGAGTATTTGCAGCATATGTGTTGTCAAACTGATGAAGATGTTGTTTTCTTCTTGCTGGTGCTTTTTTCGTGCGTTTTCTTAAATGCTTTCTTTTCTTGAGCTCTTTGGCCACCTTGTGTGTGTGTGTAAATATCAATATTTTATATATAAACAAAACATATTTTTCTTAAATATTTACATGCATGTGTGTGTATTTATACATAATAAATATACACAGTACACATACTTATATTATGTAAACAAAAACTTTTATTTTGGATGCGATTAATCACGATTAATAGTTTGACCGCACTAATATATAAATAAATAAATAAATATACATTTATATATATATATATATATATATATATATGTGTATGAAATATGACCTAGACAGGTTTTGAATGATTAATCTTATTACTCTAGTATGCACCCAGGCGTGCCGGCAGGATTTCATCAGGGTATGCACAGAGATGCAGATTTTTATTTATTTATTTATTTTGAGTGAATATATAAAGGTGTCTCTAGACATGTAAAAAAGGCTTTTAACCCTGAAAATGGCAAAAAGCAACAGAATGGTCAAAGACATCTATTGCATGTTCACATAGGAAAACAACTGAAAAACAGGGTTGACACAAAAACCGTTTTGGTGTGAATGACCGCTTATTCACAGGGCTCAACACAGTAGTAGCAGAATTTAACTTTCAAAATGTAGTCTTTTGTTTCAGTTGTTTGTAGTTGATTGTCCACTTCAACCAACATAGTTTGGTCTCTGTGTTTTTGTTTGTTTTACTGACTGAGAAACCGTTTCAGATGATTCAACCAGAGTATAAGGCTAAAAGCAGCCTAATATTATTGTAATCTCTTAAATATATGCATATCATAAACCCATCATTTTAGTCAATTTCATAAAATATTTTAATATGGCTGAATTTGTATTTAACGTGATCACAGTTTCATGCATTCATAAACTCAACAGATTTGTGTGTGATTGCTTGTAATGCGCAATGCTTTAAAATGCGTAAAAAGAAATATGTGATATGAGCAGATCTAAGTCTAATGCTGCAATCAACATGTTATTTACACTTTATTCGCGACAGTCGTAATAAATTTAGTTTAATTGTGCAGGGGCATTTTTGTCCAGCTTGGTGGCGTTTTTGCCTCAAGACCCCCGTTAATTTCAGACCAATGGGCAGGGGAAGGCTGTATGATTCAGTGAGAGAGCGGACCAAACACATTCGGGCAGTTCACCGAAAAGAGAAAACTGACTCAAAAGAATGATTAAATCTCAAATGATTGGCATCGCTGGTTCATTCGACAGCAATGTGGGACACAAATAATAACTGCTGAAATATTAAAATGTTTCTCAGGTCAGTCAGAGCGCTCATGGTACACACATTGCATACAGCCATACACCTGCAGGCGCCCCTGCTGCATCTACATTACAGGAGATGACAAGATTAATATGGGAATGGATTGACATTGCTACCTATCGAATTACCAGCAGGTATTATGCATGCCCATAATGCAGTGAACATTAGCTGACTAGCAGTGTTGAGTAAATGTAGTGTTATCCCCGACACACTATCCTTCCCCTCCGTTAGACCTCCCACTAATGATGCTTGCTGTTACACCAACAGCATCCGGGTGTGCGGAGTTCGGTATTCCTACTGCTTCTGTTCTCGAGTTCACTTAAAATAACGTCTTAAAGGAAGCTTTAATTGTGATTTATGCATATACAGGTGCATCTCAATAAATTAGAATGTTGTGGGAAAGTTCATTTATTTCAGTAATTCAACTCAAATTGTGAAACTCGTGTATTAATAAATTCAGTGCACACAGACTGAAGTAGTTTAAGTCTTTGGTTCTTTTAATTGTGATGATTTTGACTCACATTTAACAAAAACCCACCAATTCACTATCACAACAAATTAGAATATGGTGACATGCCAATCAGCTAATCAACTCAAAACACCTGCAAAGGTTTCCTGAACCTTCAAAATGGTCTCTCAGTTTGGTTCACTAGGCTACACAATCATGGGGAAGACTGCTGATCTGACAGTTGTCCAGAAGACAGTCATTGACACCCTTCACAAGGAGGGTAAGCCACAAACATTCATTGCCAAAGAAGCTGGCTGTCCACGGAGTGCTGTATCCAAGCATGTTAACAGAAAGTTGAGTGGAAGGAAAAAGTGTGGAAGAACAAGATGCACAACCAACCGAGAGAACCACAGCCTTATGAGGATTGTCAAGCTAAATCAATTCAAGAATTTTAGTGAAATTCTCAAGGAATGGACTGAGGCTGGGGTCAAGGCATCAAGAGCCACCACACACAGACGTGTCAAGGAATTTGGCTACAGTTGTCATATTCCTCTTGTTAAGCCACTCCTGAACCACAGACAACGTCAGAGGCGTCTTACCTGGGCTAAGGAGAAGAAGAACTGGACTGTTGCCCAGTGGTCCAAAGTCCTCTTTTCAGATGAGAGCAAGTTTTGTATTTCATTTGGAAACCAAGGTCCTAGAGTCTGGAGGAAGGGTGGAGAAGCTCATAGCCCAAGTTGCTTGAAGTCCAGTGTTAAGTTTCCACAGTCTGGGATGATTTGGGGTGCAATGTCATCTGCTGGTGTTGGTCCATTGTGTTTTTTGAAAACCAACGTCACTGCACCCGTTTACCAAGAAATTTTGGAGCACTTCATGCTTCCTTCTGCTGACCAGCTTTTTGAAGATGCTGATTTCATTTTCCAGCAGGATTTGGCACCTGCCCACACTGCTAAAAGCACCAAAAGTTGGTTAAAGGACCATGGTGTTGGTGTGCTTGACTGGCCAGCAAACTCACCAGACCTGAACCCCATAGAGAATCTACCAACCCCTACCAAGTATTGAGTACATGCACAGTAAATGAACACACTTTCCAGAAGGCCAACAATTCACTAAAATATATATATATATATATAATATAGTGCCATGTTGGTATTCTGGTCCTTCCAGGCATCAAGTCACACCGTCTGTCATTTCTCCCATGCATGGTTTCATGGTTTAACAGCCAAAACAGAGTGATGAGCTTCTGATTGGCCGTTATGCCTCGCATTCATTTGAATGAAACTCACACCATTGTGCAGCCATGAGCAGTGGAGAGACATATTTCACCCTGACACACAGCACTCTGCTCTCTCAATTCACTTATTTCTAACTGCTTTACACCAGACAGATGGGTACATAAATTTCCCCATGCAGCAAATATAAATGCCAATAACAATAAATGCTGCTTTAAAAATGAAAGACTTCACGAGAACACGTGGCTGGAGAGACGAGTAGCAGTTGTACAGTCACTGCGTGTTGATTTCTGACTGATGTTGGTGCACTTTCAACATGCACAAAAGCCATTTACACGAACGATGTAAAATAATCAATAACTCAACGATATGATTCATCTCATCTTTCAGATTCACTCCTGGCAATGTTTGAAAACTTTTTTTTTTGCTTTCCAGAGAGGAAAAATAATCTCCAATTGGATAAAACTGTCAAACAGGCCTTGCCAACTGTATATCCTTAAATAAAACTCCAACAACCCATTTGCCAAACAAGGTAGTTTACTGCTCTGTGTGGGTTGTAATCTGCGGACCAGAAAACATGCCCGCCAAGTTGTTGCATTAAATATTTCCAAGTAAATTTTTTTTTTCATATTACAACTCAGGCCTTAACCTTGACAAGAAGCTTTAGAGTTTACATAAGCACCATTTTAGAAACCATCTGCTATTTCCTTCCATTGCAAGATTGTTTTTTCTACTACTACACTCACTTTTGCATCTGTAATGGGGTTCTCTCAGCTGTATGGTTATTTACCTGGAAAATAGTGTAAATGTATAGGTCTAAAAACGATCCAGCCGTCTTCAGGCAAGTTTTGTATACCTATAGAGGAAATGGGGGATAAGGAACATTAATGGAAATGGAATGGATTTAATCAATGAATATGGTTGTGTGTGAAGGCCAGATACTAGAATGAATGGATGAATAAAGAGAAGAATAAAGAAGGTCACAAAGATGCTGGATACTGAATGTCATAATTGAAAGTAACTCATATTATTACTATTGGATACAATACAAAACACCATTCAGTAATTTTTTTCTATGGCCACAGAGACAGACCATTCATTGCTCTTTGGTCTTTGTCGACAAACCACACACTTTTGACCCTTTTCAATGAACTGTTTAACTTGATTTCATCAACCAAACTCATTAGACAATTGATTCCTAACCTTTAGCAGAGTACCCCTGACTCTATTACAGGCCATTGTGGAGACAGAAGAATAATAATTTGTGTACATCTAGCCATTGACCATCTAATATAGGATAATTTGTTCAGAACAGCCAACATCTTATTTTCAATCTCAACTGCACTATTGATTGGAAGAACCCCAGATCACACATGTATTTATGCATCATTGACATAGTTAACTTTCTAATGGGAGCTGGATTGCAATGCATTATGCGACAGGTTAGTGACATTTTCTTGCTTATTGATGCTAAAGTGCAGACTTGTAACCACCATATGGTTTTAGCTAATATGTCATTCAGAATAATAGTTGATCATGAGTACCAATTTAGAATATTTTGTAACGAATCAGCTCATGGGAAATATGAATAATTAATCATAACTAGTTATAATTTATTATGAATATTTTAGATCCGCTGTAGATATTTAGCTGACCTCTCAGGGTCAACTGTCTTGTCAATTCTAAGAACGTTAATTTCCTGGTTAAGGGAAATAACTTCCTTACTGTACAATTCTACAAAAGCTTGTAGCATAAATCTGCATGATTAAGTGACTCCAGTTATGAGCAAACAATGAACCACGTCAAGTGTGTCAAAATTACTAAAGATTCTCAGGACACTAATATATACTGCCTATGTACCAACATATAATATACACGCTTGTTTAGATCATCAGAAGACTAATTCATAAATACTAAACATGGTAGGGTTATATATATGTAAGATGACAGGAAGGAATGTTTCGATCATAAGCCTGCATAAAACAGTATACAATCTCAAAGACAAAATACACGATGCCAGTAATGTACACCATGACCTGAAGGCTATGTGTGTTCATTCAAATAAAAGTTTTCCTATGAATTAATTAGTAGAAAAGTTCATTCCTACTGTGCCTTGGGGATTTTCCTTATGAAAAGACAGTGCTTTTCCCTGCTCACATTCCATGAGGTCGTAAATCTATCTGGTGTCAGGGTTGCCATGGTTTGGTGTCATTTGCAGACATCCTGGCATCCAGTTTATTGGGTGAGGGGACTGTGGCGATTTGTTAATCTAATGAAGAACTGATTTGTTAAATCAAATGAAAAATTGTGTGTTTGATCGGTCCAGACGCTACAATTTCTTCACATCATTGCTAAATTGTTTGATTTGTATGTATTTATTGTATATGTATCTATGTATGTATTTATTTTACATTATTCTGTATCTATATTTTTGTATTTATTTTAGAATATACTGTGTGTGTGTGTGTGTGTGTGTGTGTATACTGTGGGGCAAAAAAGTATTTAGTCAGCCACCAATTGTGCAAGTTCTCCCACTTAAAAAGATGAGAGAGGCCTGTAATTTTCATCATAGGTATACCTCAACTATGAGAGACAAAATGAGAAGTAAAATCCAGAATCCAAAAAAAATTAATTGGTAAATTCCTCGGTAAAATAAGTATTTGGTCACCTACAAACAAGCAAGATTTCTGGCTCTCACAGACCTGTAACTTCTTCTTTAAGAGGCTCCTCTGTCCTCCACTCGTTACCTGTATTAATGGCATCTGTTTGAACTCGTTATTAGTATAAAAGACACCTGTCCACAACCTCAAACAGTCACACTCCAAACTCCACCATGGCCAAGACCAAAGAGCTGTCAAAAGACACCAGAAACAAAATTGTAGACCTGCACCAGGATGGGAAGACTGAATCTGCAATAGGTAAACAGCTTGGTGTGAAGAAATCAACTGTGGGAGCAATTATTAGAAAATGGAAGACATACAAACCCACTGATAATCTCCCTCGATCTGGGGCTCCACACAAGATCTCACCCCGTGGGGTCAAAATAATCACAAGAACTGTGAGCAAAAATCCCACAACCACACGGGGGGACCTAGTGAATGACCTGCAGAGAGCTGGAACCAAAGTAACAAAGGCTACCATCAGTAACACACTGCGCCGCCAGGGACTCAAATCCTGCAGTGCCAGACGTGTCCCCCTGCTTAAGCCAGTACATGTCCAGGCCCATCTGAAGTTTGCTAGAGAGCATTTGGATGATCCAGAAGAAGATTGGGAGAATGTCATATGGTCAGATGAAACCAAAATAGAACTTTTTGGTAAAAACTCAACTTGTCATGTTTGGAAAAGAAAGAATGCTGAGTTGCATCCAAAGAACACCATACCTACTGTGAAGCATGGGGGTGGAAACATCATGCTTTGGGGCTGTTTTTCTGCAAAGGGACCAGGACGACTGATCCATGTAAACGAAAGAATGAATGGGGCCATGTATCATGAGATTTTGAGTGAAAACCTCCTTCCATCAGCAAGGGCACTGAAGATGAAACGTGGCTGGGTCTTTCAGCATGACAATGATCCCAAACACACCACCCGGGCAACGAAGGAGTGGCTTCGTAAGAAGCATTTCAAGGTCCTGGAGTGGCCTAGCCAGTCTCCAGATCTCAACCCCATAGAAAATCTTTGGAGGGAGTTGAAAATCCATGTTGCCCAGCGACAGCCCCAAAACATCACTGCTCTAGAGGAGATCTGCATGGAGGAATGGGCCAAAATACCAGCAACAGTATGTGAAAACCTTGTGAAGACTTACAGAAAACATTTGACCTCTGTCATTGCCAACAAAGGATATATAACAAAGTATTGAGATGAAATTGTTATTGACCAAATACTTATTTTCCACCATAATTTGCAAATAAATTCTTTAAAAATCCTACAATGTGATTTTCTGAATTTTTTTTTCTCATTTTGTCTCTCATAGTTGAGGTATACCTATGATGAAAATTACACGCCTCTCTCATCTTTTTAAGTGGGAGAACTTGCACAATTGGTGGCTGACTAAATACTTTTTTTCCCCACTGTGTATATATATATATATATATATATATATATATCCTTTACCTCATTGCAGTGTACAATGAAAATTGTTAACCTGAAATGGTAACATCTAAATTTGTTTTATTCAAGTCGAAAAAATCATTTAATATTGCTAAATAAACTTTATACCAACAAAATTACTGTTTAAAGGTTAAATCAGGTAAAAACAGCTCTGTAGGTAAAAATTGCAGGTTAAAATCAGTGAATGATTTAACATCATGAAGTCCATCGTTGCAAGTAAATGGTTAAAATGCACTTATACTGACAATTATTTGCGAAGCTCTACTGACAATACAGCATGATGGCCATTAACCTATATTATCACAGCCTTTTGCTTTATTAAACATCCTGTGCATCACTCCCTCATCTACGCAGATCTTTCTGCAGAAGCCCTTCCAGTTCTTGGAAGGAGAGAAAGATACTTTTTTTTTTTTTCGTGGTCGCATGTCGTTTCCTATTACAAACCCAATTCCAAAAAAGTTGGGACACTGTACAAATTGTAACTTATTTTCCCTTAAAATGATACATTTTCTCAGTTTAAACATTTGATATGTCATCTATGTTGTATTCTGAATAAAATGTTGAAATTTGAAACTTCCACATCATTGCATTCTGTTTTTATTCACAGTTTGTGCAGTGTCCCAACTTTTTTGGAATCGGGTTTGTAAATTGCAAACTCAGTGCTTCATTTATTCTCTCGTAGCCAGCTACGGACTATAGAAACAACAATGGGTGACTGTCAACAGCAAATGTGAGTTATAATATCCGGGCACAGTCTCTCACCGGCAAAAACATCTCCCGCAGGAGCACTGAAACTTTAGAGAGAAACGATGGTTTGAACTGCGAATCGACTAACGTGTCGAGACTCCACAGAGCTTCAGTCAGTACATGTGAACTCACCCTCGTGGATGTTTCACGGGATCATCTCGTCCGCTCCTCTCGTGCAGAAGCTCATTTGAATCTACATCACGCGTCTATCAATATCGTGTACGTTTGGGAATTTTTTTTGTGGCGCTCAGTGAATTTCTTTCAAGTACTCAAAGGATTTAATCTGACACTAATATTTCCAGTTGCATGAAGACCAACATCGTTCTCTCTTAACTAACAGCGGAAAGGTAGGTCTGACCATCAGTATGTTTAGCATTCATGTCGCCTTTTTAATGCTTAAAACCGTATTTATATCATAAAATGGTGCTCTTCAAGTTAATGAGTAATTCAAAGCAATAATGCATGCAGCGGTGTCACCATCAGGTTAAAATGCAACGCTAAATTCGCAGATCTCTCGTGCTTAAGTTCTTAAGCTTAAACTCCGTTTAAATTGGTTTGTTAGGGATGCAATTCGTAAGCAACGATTATGATTCATCTGAGCGACTGATTTCCATTAACGATTCTTTTAATTGCCTGCTTTTGAGGAATACTTTTTTTTCTGATTGCATGTCTTTTGCCAAATGATGATGATTTCAGAATATAAACAGAATATAAATATAAATCGGAGTATATTTACCACATTACTTTTAAAAGGCACGTTTACGTTTCAATTGTATTGACTTTTTATACAGTAAATGCAACCCAGTAACTTCAACTATGTCGAAAAAAATCAATCAGTGTCATATGAATGACTGTTCAATACACTTACATTGATTTATAACAAGCCTTAAGTAATGCAAACAGTAACAGTTTTGGTTCATTTCAAATGATAAAAGACGAACTTAAGATCTCACTGATTCATAGGTCTTTTTGATTCACTCAAAAGAACCGACTCAAACGAATCGTTCGTTCAGGAATCTGAATGCACTGGGTGGGCTGTTTTTGACTCACTAAAGAGAACCGGCTCTTAAGAGTCACTCATTCGTTCGGAAATAGGACTGCAGTGTATGTTTTTGATTCACTGGAAAGAACCGGCTCATAAGATCCATTGCTTCAGGAGTCGGCTAAACTGGTCGCTAAAGATTTGGTAGCGGTTTCGCGCTCGATATTAAAACAGGAAGCGCTTTCAGAGTAGCACAGAGTTGTGCTTTGAATTAGAATATTTCCCACCAGCTTTCGTATTTACTGTCATACTTGGAAGAGTTATCTGTACTAACTTTCTATACTTTTTTATACTAATGAACGCAGGCGGTCGCTGTCCATGGTAGCCTAAATTAACCAACCCAGTGTAGAAATAGCGAAGTTCTCTTCTTTAAGCGAGGACAGTTTGGACATGACTGATACAGGTGAAGTTGTTCCTCTCAGCAGCAGACCCCTCTGGGGCTTTCCTGTTCTTTACCACCCTCTCCTAGAGCTTTACTCCTGTAGATGGCAGTGTAAATCAAATATTTACGCTCAATTTGACGAGTCGTCGTCGTGACGAGTTCCTGCCAGGTCGCTTGTAAAGTAAACCATCATTTTAGAGTAATACGCAAAATTACTCTTCCTGGTATGAAGAGAACCGCAATCATGTAATTGTATCCTCCAGTAGCTCCGGGATCGTTTCAGGTCATTCTCAAAGAAATTATTTATCTATGAAACACTGTCAAAGCAAGCCACCTTTGAGCTAGATATAGTTTCCCTTTGCACAGGCATGTTTATGGTTATTCATCCACTTCTATTAAATGACTGATGAATGGTGGAGAGAAAATGTATTCCTCGTTTTGAGTTGTGAATACTGTGACCTGTATTTCCATCCAAAGAATCACTTTAGAAATTAAATTGATATTTTGAATAGATAGCGGGTAATAATGCTATGGTTCTATTTATTTGGTTCATTATGTAATAATTTCTTCTATATAGAGAAGCGTTGTCTGTTCATTTGTCTGTGTTTGGTGCACTAGTGCTATGTTAATGTGGTTGTGGTTCTGACCCCAGTGCCCTCCTCGCTTGAGGTTTCAGAGATCAAAGCCTAAGCAGGAGACAGCTCCTCCTCCACTTTTGACTAATAATGTCTGAGAGCACTTGTTTCATGCACAGCATCATCAGAAAAAAATTATCCCAGAGTGAACAGCTGGACTGCTTTAATACCTATTACCACTAGTCAAAGGGTCAGCCCTTCTGGATGCCACTGTGTCTCAGTGTGCCTTGTGCTTTACAAATCAAAATTTGTTCTTGAGACATCAAAAAACTGAGTTTTTTTTCATCAGGGCTTCTATGTGTTAGTTACTAGTAGACTAATACATTCTAGTTAGATAGGTATGTATTTGAGAAACACACATCTGCAGACTAAAAAGAGCAAAGCTATCCATCTTATAAGTTCCCTTTGCTTATTTATTTATTTATCATTGTGAGTAGAAAATAATTAATAATGACCATGGTTGGTGATTAAATGCACTAATTCACATTCAGTCTATATACATACATTTGTGGGTGTTTCATATGGTCTCTGTATAATTATTTTGCCATCAAATTAATAAATAATAAATTCTGCACTGCCAGCAATACTGCATTTTAAATACATAAATACAGCAGAGCTTTATATAACTTGTGTGAAAAGCCACAGATGGGAAGAAAGAAAAGGAGTCGCTGAAATGGATGTCAAAGTTCAGGGGTTGTGATAATACAGTGATAAAAGGCTAGTGTGCTTGTTTTGCTGGTAGTGGGTGAATATCCATGCAGTACAGTGCAGACAAGCAGTACCAGGTGGTCATCAGATAAGAAGTGTCTCCATAGTGGACATGTCATGTATACGATCATGAATGCTGCTTCACTGAAGGACAAATGAGATGGTCTTTTCAGTGAATGGTGCTTGTCATCCCAGACTCTGTATTAGGAGATGCTCTTGCAAAGCTGGATGTCTGTGTAGTGAGTTGCCCAAAGGCAAAGCACACTAATCTAAACAGCAGCTTGTTTGTCTTGGGAAGGGTCACTGCTTCTCATCTCAGTTAAACAACGATTACATTCCCTGTCCAGAGCGCAGTATGCTGATTACAGCACAGCTGTTTCATACAGAGACACTTGCGCTTGTTCCTGTGTCTTAAAGGGATAGTTCCGTCATCATTTACTCACCCTCAGGTTGTTCCAAACCTGTAGGAGTTTCTTTCTTCTGTTGAACACAGGAGAAGATATTTTGAGGAATGTTGGTAAACAAACAGTTTCTGGTAGCCATTAGCCATGTTTCCATCCACCTATTTTTATGCACATTTTGGGATGGAAACACCTAATCGCATAAATTCAAAAAATGTGCATAAAAAAATGTAATCGAGGCGGATACATTTCTTATCCAATAAGAAAACATGCACATAAACTATAATGGAAATACATTTACCTAATAAATTCCTCAATGCTCATCAAAAAATAATTTGACTTTGTGAATGGACGGCATAACTGGACTAACCAGCGGACCAATCTCTCATTGCACAGCATCTGAAATGTTGTTTTGGTCATTTTGAAATGCCTGAGCCAAAGTCTGTCGTCAAAGTGGTTTGGTATAATTACCAACAGCAGGCATCTGCTTCCGAAGGCAAGATAACATGACTGTGTTTATTGCATTTCGTCTGCGCACTTTGAGGCGCAAGTAATTTTGTCTTCACCTACTGCAGCAAATTATCTTTTTCTTAGTGATATTTGCCGCCCATTTTTCAGGAACGATTTTGATCTCTTCATCTCTCTTCTGGATAGAAATGGTGCTTAATTTGCTAAATGTTTTATGCAATATTCCAAGTTAAGTTTGCAACTTTGGATGGAAACATAGCTATTGACTTCCATTGAATGGAGAGAAAAAAAACTATTATGGAAGTCAATGGCTATCATCAGTTTGGTTACCAACATTCTTCAAAATATCTTCTTTTAGAAGAAGAAAGAAACTCATATAGGTTTGGAACAACTTGAAGATGAGTAAATGATGATGGAATTTTCATTTTTGGGTGAACTATTGCTTCAACGCACACAGATCTCTTTCCAGTCTTTAAGAAGACCTTAACAGAAGATCTGCGAGGGACATGGTAGGCGAATGTGTTTCTTAGAGACAAGGCTGGAGTGTGAATTTCATCTTTCCGGTCTCTCTTTCTCTCATAGTGGCATGAAAGTGTCCTGCCCACTCACCATGGCTGACTAATAGTGAGTGGCTGCCAGTCTGTTGGACAGGTTGTGGCCAGTCACTGAAACATTTAATAGCTCATATTCCTTTTCGCTGAGCCTGCCCACACAGCACATGTTATAGAGCTCTTATCAGCACGACCACTGGTAAATACAAGCAAGACGAAAACAAATGACCACGGATGACGCCCGTTAGGCGTCATGGATGCGTGAAGGAATATGCGTGGTGTCGTGTAGTTTGACTATTGCTCTTTTTTGCATCGTTTTTGAGACGTGGTTAAGGAGTAAGTTCCGAAAGCACACAAGGGATATTTAACATGGTCATCACAATTGATTTCTTCCCAGAACTGAGCCATTTCTAGCTTTGTGTTTTGCTTTGGCTGCTGTTTCTCATGGTCCACTGGGGGCCAGTTGTGCAGGTACTTTGGTGGGTAAATGGAGTGCAATGGGCACAAAAAGGTTGACAGGTTTAGTTGTGACATTCATAAAATGATAGTTTCTGAGTGAGTCTAATGGGACTTCCCACTTCATCTGTCCTTTTATGAAGCTAAAAAAATCACAATAAATTCAACTTTATTATTATTATTTTTATTGATGTTTACTGTATAGTGTATAATTATTATTATTGTTATTATTATTATATTTGAACTATACAGTAAACATCAATAATATTATTATTATTATTTTATACTGTATACTTCAAATATTATTGATAATTGATGCAGAATAATAAAAATAAATAATAATAGTAATTATTATTATTGATGTTTACTGTATGCTTCAAATATAATTGATAATTGATACAGAATAATAATAAGTATTATTGTTGTTATTAATTGTGACATCAATCACCACATTGTAATTTTGGAATGATTCTAATGAGACTTAATCTTCTCATTTTTGAAGCTAAAAAGATCTTTAATATCATAGTCATTTAATTGTAATAATTTTTTTCTGGTGGTGGTGAAATACCATTATCATTAGATTAAGTGCATATACACAGATTATTATTATCTTTATTAGTGTTATTATTATTATTATTGAAGGTATGCATTTACTGTTATTTATATATTATTCATATTTAAGTAAAAAAATTTTTTTTCCCCCTAGAAATGATCAGAGAGAAATCTAATTAAAATGAGTTGTATATTTTATAAAGTGTTACATAAACCTTGAGCTCTCTTTATGTCTGTGAAAGTGTCTCCTTTAGGCACACTAATTTAATTGTTTCTTCCAGTAAGCGGTTTAAATGAGATGACTGCCATCTATTTGCTGACAGATTTTTGGGTCCTTCACTATGAGGATGACATGGAGGCCAGCTGGAGCTCATTACAAGTTGCAGACAGGCTGGATAAACTCCTCGATTGCCTGTGGGAATCTGGTGCTCTCCAAGGATGGAGGGAATTTACATCTTGTGCACTGTAATTGGTGTCGTGTCTCATTATAGTGGCTGTGCTGTTTGGATTTTTCATTGAGTTTCATTTACTATTCCTCCATAGGCTCAAGAACATTACAGGTGCATTAGTGTAGACACACACACGGTTCTTCTCCGTTACTCCTGACATGAAACATAGCAATTACCGCATTACTAAGTTCACCATCAGGAGGATTGAATGAGGTGAGAGAAGTGCCCCCACTGAGCTCTGACTGAATTATGTAACATTACTCTGCTGACATTTGGCAATGGCATTTGGCAGCAGTGAGCAAACTGAACAGAAAAGCCGCATTTGAGGCTCTTCAGTTGAAATAGACACTAATGTTGAACACTGCTTTTATACAGTTTAGATTTCAGTTCTCACTTTGAAAATGAATAGCACACCTCTCCTCAACAGAGGCACGCAGAGCATGATTTCAGCTCTCATTTAAGCGCAATCGATGCGGGATGAGTTGCATGCTGGAATTTAGTATTTTAGGTTAGGGGTGTGTTCAAATCCCAAAGCCTACGTGAAAGTTTGAGCAATAGGAAAAGTGATGGTTAACTTGGCAAACAGCTAATTACTGTATTTATCAAGTGAGATGAAAAATAACAGTTTTGGTTCCTGGGAGGGAAAACGAGTGAAAATATTTTGCTAAAGTGATTATTGAGCTCCTGCCTAAATTATTAATCATTTCCATCTGTACTGACATTTCAGCAGCGGTGTGGAGATCTGAAGAAAGATTTATTGAAAACATAATTTCTCCTTTGCAGTTACGCAGAAACACGCAATTTCTAGCAACCCTACATGACTGTTTAAGCACCGACTTGAACGTCCACTGAATACATAATTTGACTGCAGTTTTCTCATAAAGAAAGCTGTTTGCTCGGGTTATAATGTTTATAGTTATAGTTTACAGTACACTATGTAATGTAAAAGTGTAGATTAGAATATCTGCTGTATTAACCAGGAAAGTAATTTATTTGTCCACATTAATGTCGAAAATGCTACAGGAACTTACATAACACATCACATACAATTTTCTACATTATATTTAGCTGTATTTTACTTTGTTTTACTGCATATTTTCACATCTTTAAGAGAAAATGTATTCAAACTGCCAACTGACATAAACACAAAAGATTAAAAATCTATTGAAAATAGATTATTAAACTATTGTAAGTTAAATAAATGCTATATATAAAGTAAAAAAAAAATATATAAAAATCAATAAAAAAATATAATTATACACTGCTATATAAACTGTATATAGCAGCTTGTCTTTCTGAATGAGAAAGACAAGCATGTATGTATGAATATATATATATATATATATATATATACACAGTGGGGAAAAAAAGTATTTAGTCAGCCACCAATTGTGCAAGTTCTCCCACTTAAAAAGATGAGAGAGGCCTGTAATTTTCATCATAGGTATACCTCAACTATGAGAGACAAAATGAGAAGGAAAAAAATCCAGAAAATCACATTGTAGGGTTTTTAAAGAATTTATTTGCAATTATGGTGGAAAATAAGTATTTGGTCAATAACAAAATTTAATCTCAATACTTTGGATATATATACACACACATATACATACACACACCCACCACCACCAGACTTATCAAAAAATGTTAAAACTATAAAATCTCTGTAACAACGTTCGTAGTTCGGGAAGGAGGAGGCGGGAACCGACGAACATTTACACACTTTAATAAAATAAACAAAGACAAAATGAAAGTAAAGCTGCAGCCCCTCGCGGACGACTGCCACACACAAAACACAAAATAAAATCCAGGCCTGGCCCTCTCTCGTCCAACACTGCCGTAAAAGGAGACAGAAGAATGAGGAGAGACGGAGACAAAAGAGGGGAGAGAGGAAAAAAATAAAATAAAAATCTTGTTTCCGGTTCCCAGACACACTGCCGCTCAGCCCTCCACCAGCTGGGTAAACTCTTCCGCGATGCCTGGCGGCGACACTGGATAACCCTCGGTGGATGGCCCGACACTCCTCCGGGTTCGGGCAGCCAGCAGGAGTCCCCCATTCCCTGCTCCTCCCCATCATGGCGGATGGCAGCAGGCTCCGGCCTCAGGCGAACGGCGGCGACTCCTCCACTCCCTCACGGACGGCAGCCGTCCCTCCACATCCCAGTCGGCTGGCAGCGAGTTCGTCCGCCTCCCTGGCAACTCACTCGAGCCCACTGCCTCGAGCGTCCATGACGGCAGACTGCTCCACCATGCTCGATGGCACCGTGGATTCACCACAGCGGCGAGGGATCTCTGGCAGCGTGTCCCTCCTTCCTCCCGGGTTTCGGCACCAATGTAACACACCTGGCAACTCACTCGAGCCCACTGCCTCGAGCGTCCATGACGGCAGACTGCTCCACCATGCTCGATGGCACCGTGGATTCACCACAGCGGCGAGGGATCTCTGGCAGCGTGTCCTTCCTTCCTCCCGTGTTTCGACACCGTTCGTAGTCAAGGGAAGGAGGCGGGAACCGGTGAATATTTAAACACTTTAATAAAATAAACAAACACAAAATAAAAGTAAAGCGGCAGCCCCTCGCAGACGACTGCCGCGCACAAAAAAGAAAACACAAAATCCAGGCCTGGTCCTCTCTCGTCCAACACTGTCGTCACTCCTCCTTTTATCCTTCCGGAGCTCCTCCGTGGGACTCGAGACCGGTGAGTGGCGCAGGTGTCGCGCATTAGCATTTACTCCACCGGCCTCGCTTCGTTCCCACGGCTCTCGGCCCCGTCCCTCTCATCACAATCTCTGAAGGTTCATTTTAAATATTACCACATTTAAATCGTAGGCTTGAGATTAAACTCATATTTGCTTCCATGTGTTTGTGGGAACATTAGAGCATGTAGTGTTAGAGTGTGTGATTTATTTGCTCTTCTAGGATGTTGACATTGAAGCTGGTCTTTGCTGCTAAAAGGACAGAGATGGCTGAATGCAGCGTCCAGTGCTGTAGCAGAGTGTTGTCCTCCAGCCTCAGCCTCAGTCCCCTCCTCCTCCTCCTGCTGTGTGTGTGTCTGTGTGTTTGTAAGCTGCTGGACTGTGACCGTATTGAAGGGACATTGAGAAATCTTGACCTTTCTGCCTTGAATCCCTGCATTCCGTCAAGCAGACTGGCTCTTAAAAGCAGGACCGGCCCCTACACTAGATTAAACGCAAGGCTCGAGAGTGATATGTTGCTGTGTGCACGTATACATGGGTCATAGATCTTTTCCTTGGACCACTGTCAGAGTTACTTCTCGTCTTTAGCCGCTACACCACTGCAGACGTCACACACCCTGTCCTATGACACCTATGCTAAGAGTGGAATCTTAAACGCCACTATAATTTCATCATCACCATGTTCATTATGAGCATTTCATTTTTAAATATAACTTCACAGGGGTCATGTAATGGATTTATTGTAAGTCTACTAATAATGTTAGCCAAGGTTTTTAAACCTAAACATGCATAGTTTAGATCTGTGGGTTTTCAGTTGGATCTGTGGCCAGTTGCTTAAACTACTTATGGTCTTAAGGTAGTCATTCAATTTATTTTCTTCAAGACTGGTTATAACTTATTAAATTCAGTTACATAAAGTGGAATATTGGTCAAATTTGAATCTGAAAAGTAAGACTGATTACCACTTGGTTCACTGCTAGTTACTCAAACTAGTTCTTAATGCACAGTCTTAACATTCTGACTAAGCAACTGGCCCCTGATTGTTTACATCATTTTTGTAAAGTCTGGATTGTAGGTGGGGAGAATGACCAGCGCTCTCTTCCACCTTCAATACCACGACTGAGGTGAGACCCTTGAGCAAGGCACCAAACCCCCAACTGCTCCCCGGGCGCCGCAGCAAAAAATGGCTGCCGACTGCTCCGGGTGTTCACTGTGTGTGTGTGTGTGCGCGCGTGTTCACTTGGATGGGACAAATGAAAATTCCAAGTATGGGGCACCATACTTGGCTACATGTCACATCACTTTAATTGATTTTGGTTATATTGTTTAATATATATATATATATATATATATATATATATATATATATATATATATATGTATGTAATGTATATGTGTGTGTGTGTGTTTTAAGCAGGTTCTAAGGATATTTGAAAAGTTGTTTCAAATTAATAAGAATATATTCACTACACATGTGAGTTTTTAATTGACTTTAATCATATTCAACCTTCTACGCACACCTTGGCAATATAATCGCCATTGGCTAGTAAATTTTTTTTCGCCAGACTGATATACTATTTTATATACACACACACACACACACACACACACACACACACGTTTACATGGGGACATTACATAGACTTCGATTGTTTTTATATACAGATAGTTACACTTTTTAACCTAAACCCACCCCTAACCCTCACAGAAAACTTTCTGCATTTTTACAATTTTAAAAGTAAAAAAAAATTTTTTTTCTTTATTTTTATAACAGTTTTACAAATGAGGACATCTACAAATCGAGGTTTTTGCTGATTTTGTCAGGTTTTTCTCACTTTTGGGTACAAATTTGTCCCCAAAATATGGTTAAGTAGGTACACACACACACACGATTCCACCTAATCAGCTTATCTTTGTAAAATGGAACAGCTTCTTAAGTAACTGAATGTGCACTCTTAACTTCAGCCAATCAAGCATTATATTATGATATTATGATAATTAAGCACTATTTAATGATAAAACTAGTGATTAGAACTAAAACTTGGTAACCATGAATGAATGCATATTTGTCATTTTAACTGAACTTAGAACTGGTGGTGGTGTTTAAAGGGGTCATATGATGCGATTTCAATTTGTCCTTTCTCTTTGGAGTGTTACAAGCTCTTGGTGCATAAAGAAGATCTGTAAAGTTGCAAAAACTAAAGTCTCAAATCCAAAGAGATATTCTTTATAAAAGTTAAGAGTCAGCCACACCTTCCTAAAACGGCTCGTTCTAACACGCCCTCACATATCTACGTCACTATGTGGGAAGATTTGCATAACACCGCCCAAATGTTCACGCAAAGAAAGAAGGTGTAACTTTTTTTTATTCTCGCTGTAGTATTGTTGCTGCCGCCATGTCGTGAAGACGCTGTGTCTACGCACACCTTGGCAATATAATCGCCATTGGCTAGTAAATTTTTTTTCGCCAGACTGATATACTATTTTATATACACACACACACACACACACACACACACACACGTTTACATGGGGACATTACATAGACTTCGATTGTTTTTATATACAGATAGTTACACTTTTTAACCTAAACCCACCCCTAACCCTCACAGAAAACTTTCTGCATTTTTACAATTTTAAAAGTAAAAAAAAATTTTTTTTCTTTATTTTTATAACAGTTTTACAAATGAGGACATCTACAAATCGAGGTTTTTGCTGATTTTGTCAGGTTTTTCTCACTTTTGGGTACAAATTTGTCCCCAAAATATGGTTAAGTAGGTACACACACACACACGATTCCACCTAATCAGCTTATCTTTGTAAAATGGAACAGCTTCTTAAGTAACTGAATGTGCACTCTTAACTTCAGCCAATCAAGCATTATATTATGATATTATGATAATTAAGCACTATTTAATGATAAAACTAGTGATTAGAACTAAAACTTGGTAACCATGAATGAATGCATATTTGTCATTTTAACTGAACTTAGAACTGGTGGTGGTGTTTAAAGGGGTCATATGATGCGATTTCAATTTGTCCTTTCTCTTTGGAGTGTTACAAGCTCTTGGTGCATAAAGAAGATCTGTAAAGTTGCAAAAACTAAAGTCTCAAATCCAAAGAGATATTCTTTATAAAAGTTAAGAGTCAGCCACACCTTCCTAAAACGGCTCGTTCTAACACGCCCTCACATATCTACGTCACTATGTGGGAAGATTTGCATAACACCGCCCAAATGTTCACGCAAAGAAAGAAGGTGTAACTTTTTTTTATTCTCGCTGTAGTATTGTTGCTGCCGCCATGTCGTGAAGACGCTGTGTGCTGCGTTGTGAAAGCGAAACTACTTTGTTTGGTCTTCCAAAAGAGGACGATATCCGCTTCGTCATGCCTAGAGCTGATCTGTGCTGGCTGGTCAGCTCACGCTTGCCCGCCACCTCGGCTCACGCTTGCCCACCGCCTCGGCTCACGCTAGCCCGCCGCCGGCTGTTCTGACTTACAGTCTGTAAATAAGTTTTCATTTACAGGATTTGCCACTGATGATTCAAACGCGAACTTTGAGCTGTGTAGAGTAACGTTAGTGCTTGTTTGTCATTTCTGATCACAAATGCAGACATGGTTTTGTTTACGCGGCACGATGCAACGCAACACGTAAAAAGACAGTATAAGTCATTATAATCCGTAATTATGTCCCCACTGGATGCAACAAATGCCTCGTTTATAATGGGTTTTCATGTTTTTTGTCTTGTCGCTCCGGGAGACAGCATCACAGTATGGTGAAGGGCGTAACATTTCCGTCTCATGCTTGAGGTATTCGGCCAATCACAACACACTGGATAGCTGGCCAATCACAGCACACCTCGCTTTTTCAGACCGATGAGCTTTGTAGAAATCGATTCGTTTCAAAAAGGCAGGGCATAAAGGAGAAACAATAATGTACAATATGTGGAAAATAATGTTTTTTTTAACCTTAAACCACATAAACTACATATCTTCTGCTTGTTCTTAAAAGCTGAATAATTCTAAATGAACTGTTATTGTGACAGGAAAATGCAACAAAGGATATGGTTTACATGTAGCCCGTCGATTCAGCGTGGTATGCAAGAGTCTCGCTCTCTCTATTTGCATGTGTGAGAAACACAGCGCTATCAGTAAAGCGATGGCGAGTCGTGCGCCTTCACACTAGTTTACGGTACGTCAAATACAGGTGCGCTGCGTGCTACATACTGCGCATCCATGGAGTACATGACATGACATGATCTAGTGTGGTAGAACTTGCCTGATCTACTCAAAGTCCAGACCTGAACTCCGGATACTTTAAGATAAATGGGAACAATGAGCCAGACCTCATCACCCATCACTGCACTGATGCTCATGTATCTGAAAGAGACCAAATTCAGGTTTCACTATTTAGTGGTAAGCCTTCTCAAAGGAATGGAAAGTTTTAGAGAGAAGTCCACATACAGTACTTCCAGTGTATAAACTCTCTATCTTATGATGAATGTTCAGACATAATTTCACTCTAATTTAAAGCAACTAAGGGTGTAGGAATAGTTAATGAAGAATATTATCATGTAGCTTAGCTTTTTAACGTCCCCTTTTTGTATAATGAGCACTAATGGGCTTAGACTAAGAGTACAGAGTTATCAGTCCAGTTAAGGAATGAGCTCAGAGCAGGAAATGTAATTATTTTAATTGTTTACTTTCTAACCTCCTTTCCTAAGCAAAAAGTCAAAGTAGCGAGCATTAATCTGTGCTCTTCCAGCTGCAGCCTACACGTGTTGTTTTTCATTGTTTTACTTGCCTTTTTATTCTCTTTTCTCCAACTTTCTCCTGTACTGCTGTCAGTTAGATTTTTCTCTGAGGCTATGTTTAGAATAGCAACTTTCATACTGTTCCATACTATTTCTGAAGTATGTACTGTGGATAGTAGTTGAATTTTCTGTTACATTTGCCAAAATGTGTGTTATATATAACATATTGGTATCCTGCAATGCTAAATTGACCTTCTTTTGCCAGTGTGCAACTGTGATTTTTACATCATTTGTTTGACTCAACATCATTTAAACAAAATTTAAAGGGATTGTTCACCAAAAAATAAAAATTGTCATAATATACCCAGCCTCATGTCCATGTGCCCATATTGCTTTTTTATTTGTGGAACATAAAAGAAGATACTTTTAAGATTATTTAAATTTTTTTGTAAAGTCTGGATTGTAATGAAATTACTTTCATGTAATGAAAGTGAATGGGATCCAAAAACAATATTGGACTTTCATTGTATGGACAAAAAATATCAAAATGGGTTGCAAATGCTGTGTTTTGTTGACCCTAAAACTAGGGGTCGACCGATATGTGTTTTTCAAGGCCGATACCCAGATAGCAAAATTGCTGTAGCCCAGATCCAGCCCACACCTGACACTTTCATCTGGCCCACTTTTGGCATGGAATGATGGCACTTGGGCGGTCCGCTCCTATTTAAAAGCCAAATTAAACACAATCCCCTAAACAAAAAATATAATTACAGGAAAAATAAATGAAACAAAAACAAAAACTTATTTTTTTTTATTGTTAAAGGTTAAACACTTTTCACCATCTAGCAAGGGTGGCATGATCTGAAAATGAATGCGAGCGTGCATTCAAGAAAGATCTTGACTGGGGAAACCTAGTGCCTGTGTCTTTTGGTCTGACTCCCCCTTGTGCCTAATAAAACAGTGCAATCATCACAGTTGTCTGAAAAAAAAACGTGGTTAGATCAGATAACGCAATCCGTTATTTAACAATCGCAACATGTCTAAGACAGAGTGAGAGATGAGTTCATGAATTATTCTGCAGGGTCTTTCTACTAAGAGTGAAGCTGCGAGTTTTAAAAACTTCAAAACAGCAGAGTGTGTGTCTTTTAATGAAAGCATCACATTAATATTGAATGTTGATTAAATGGACTGGAACTACTTGCGCATTAAACAGTTTGATATCACTTTACAATAAGGTCTCATTTGTTAACATTAGTTAATGTATTAACTAACATGAACTAACAATGAACAATACATTTGTTACAGTATTTATTATTCTTTGTTAATGTTAGATAATAAAAATACAGTCGATCATTGTTTGTTCATATTAGTTCACAGTGCATTAACTAATGTTAAATTCAACTTTTGATTTTAATAACGTATTAATAAATATTGTAATTAACATTAACTAAGATTAATACATGCTCTAGAAAAATAGTTCTTAGTTCATGTTAACTAAAGTAGTAAACTAATGTTAACTAATGAAACCTTGTAAAGTGTTAACAATGGTTTTAATGTACACCTTAGAGCCAATCGGAATCAAGTATTCAGACAAATCATGGTATACACACATATAGTAAAAACACAATGTAACTGACTTACAGGTGTCTTGGACACTCCTTTGTTTCTCTTGTTCTCTCCTCCCTCCATCTCGGTTACATACAAGGTGGAGCCATTTTTTTATATAAAATTCGGTGGCCGTCGCTGTTAGCCTGTTGTTTCTGACAGTTCCTAAGATTAGAGAACATTGTAAAAGCATGGATGGATTATACAACTTTTAAAATCTTAGGACCCAACTAGAGGACCTTGCAAGCATCAGCCAAGCACATTTTGCCAGCGCCAATGTTAAAAACATTTTGGCCACGGGCACCCTTTGCTTCCAGATGCCCAACAGGAACAACTTTAACGCCTGCTAGGAAGATCGGACTGCATCTGCTCTTGCTGACGCCACCCAGGCCTGTCAACATGTGCAGTAGTGATTGTATGGCCCAGCCTCAGTTTCCCCCTGGAACTGTTTATGTCTTTGCTTAAAATGCAACAAAAGTTAATTTGTAGATCTGTCAATGTGTTGCAGTGTTTGACTGACTCCTATGACATTGCATGTATTTCAGTTAAACACAAAAAAGATTTTGAGGATGCAAAAATTCTTGTTTTCTGGCCTCAGTTGAACAATTATATGACAACATCAGCAACAAGAACATAATGCTTAAACAAAAATAATGATTACAGCTCTCAGACACCACCAAGAAGGGTTAAGATGATGGCTGAAGATACCATGCAACAGGTAACGGAGGATATATCCATTGCCTGTTGTTTCAGTTTCTCACTGGATGAGAGCTCCATATGTGTGGTGATGCGCAGCTATGTTTGGGATTGTTTCCCCAATTAAGCTTTTATTGATAAACTGATGCTGTGATACCATTGCAGAGTAGTACCAGTGCTTCACTGTTTACTTTGTTTGTTTTTTTAAATTTTTTCATAATTAAAACTAGCATTAATATATACTGTGCATCAAACATGCATGAAATGGAGAATGGACTTATTAGACTGATGACAGCACAATGTAACACTTACCAGTAATGACATCTTTCAGCTGCAGTCTGTGGAAAGCTGTTTTGCCATTGATGCCACGCCAGTTGAGTTGTTTGGCAAAGGAGTTGGTAAAACAATGCTTCATAACCCGCCATATGCTATCCTTAATGTCAACTCCTCCAATGACGCTCAATGCAGTAATCTGAAAAAGATAATGTAAAAGCCATGGATACATGTTTTATATCAACACTACTCACAGTAACACTATTCAGAATTTAAAAAAGAATACTTAATATATTGAACTATAGCATGAAATGTATTAACAGCTTACCTTAATGGTGACAGTGAACTTTACACTCTATATTTTTTTGCCCACCAGCAATTTTCTGTAACAAATCACACCGACTGTTATTAAGGTCAAAAACATCATGACTCAAAACAGTACATGACAAAAACATAATGCAGGCAAAGTAATTTTACAAGACATGAGTTAAATACTTTCACCATGCAGAACAGACTGCGGGG
>NW_015505204.1:886990-894372 GCF_001515645.1 Sinocyclocheilus grahami
AGCAGCATTAATCTGTGTAAATAAACAAATTTGCAGGTTCTGCCATAATAATTTATCTTCAAATAGAAAGTATAGCTAATCATTTGCTAAATTATGTAATTAACTCTATGCATCACATAACATGTGGACTCCAGCTGAATATAACGAAGCATTCACTAACAAAAAGCCACATTTATCAGGTATATCTTACCTTGACTTGTTTCAGGTTCGTCCTCCCTCCAACCGACCCTCTGACGTTTTGATTTTTGGGCGCCTTTTCCACGGTTTCCGGCTGTTTAAATGTGCGTGGGGGGAGGGGGAATAAATACATACATTCATAAACTTTCTTAGCCTGTTTTCACACAAAAAAAACTTTCTAATAACCAACATTAATAATCAAGAGCAATAATCAAAATGATTGATTCAACCTGAGTTTTTTATTTTTTTTATTGCTATTTTACATTATGCAATTTTTGTGTAAATAAATGAGCAGCATTAATCTGTGTATACTAAATAAACAAATTAACCAAATTTGCAGGTTCCGCCATAATAATTTATCTTCAAATAGAAAGTAGTTAATCATTTGCTAAATTATGTCATTAATACATCACATGTGGACTCCAACTGAACAACGAATCAATCTCTTATAAAGACACATTTATCAGTTATCTTACCTTGACTTTTTGCAGGTTCCGTCCTCCCTCCAACTGACGTTTGGTTTTTGGGCGCCTTTTCCACGCTTTCCGGCTACGTTTAAATTTAAAGGGCCGGGAACAGGAAAATCATTCCAGTTTAAATGTTTTATTTATTTATTTATTTGTAATTGATTTATTTTTGCCCTCAGACAGAATAAACTACAAATACAGCCGTGCTAAAGATTTTATTTGAACAAAATAGATATCTTATCGCTAACAAGTTAGCTCAAAGCAGCAAGTGGGACAATTATTATTAGAGTTTTATTTGACATGGACATCACAATTACACTGAATGAACCATTTGCATCTGCTTGAGCGTTTTAGCACACATGCTAATTTTCAACACCTGTCCACAGCAGGCTTTTTAGAAAAAGAAAAAAAACTGTGATATTAATAATAATAATAATAATAATTTTGCTGATAAAGGGCAAAATTAATGTTAATGTCAAAAAAATAATATTTTCTCATAGCAGCTTCTACTGATTTGCCATTCATATACATATTACTCAATTCATTAATTAGTATTATCATGTTATAATCTTTAGGAAAGAAATTGTTATTCATAAAGATGACAGTTGTAAATGTAAATGATATTAAGAGAAATTAAAATATTTATTTATTTATTTGTTTCTTTGTTTTTTGTTAGAATATTACCCTTAGGGGCTCACATGACACACTCTAGAACAGTGGATCGCAAACGTTTTGACTTCAAAGCCCCCCTATTTGAAGGCCCCCCTCACTCACAATTTCTACCTGATAAAATACTACAAAGCTTGGCATAAGAAAGATGTACAGTTGTTATAAAAATAACCAGATAAGAAATATCTATTTTTGGTTGTTTTAGCTTGTTTTGTTTTATTTTAAATAATTATAAGTCATTTAGAGGCCCCACTGGAAGATTGTTGAGGCCCCCTGGATTTCGTTGATGAAATAGAGCAAAATCAGGCAGTACTTGTTTATTGAACTGTTGTATTAAATCAATATCACATTTGCAAACTCCTTTAACAATGATTAAAATCTGTCACTCATCGCGATCTGTGGGCGCACAGAAAATGAGTGCTCTCAAGACTCAAAAGCATGTGCAAATAATAAGATCCGTCATCTGTCATCGTGTTATAAGCGCGAACCTGCGGGAATGAGTAGAATTATTATTAACAGCCGCAATCCTGCGCCTGAAATTCAAGTTCTGCTCTGTGTTCTCTGCTAATAACCCGACTGTGAATGATGCGAGCGGCGTTATGTTGTCAGTGAGAAGCTGCAGCCGTGGCGGGGAGGATTTTTGGTGTGCTGGTGTTCTGACAAATAATGCTACCTATCAGATTATGCTACCAACAAATCGTCAGAACACCGGCAGAACAACAACAATGTGCTACATGCTTCTTTTCCCCTCATTTTTTCCAATTGACGGAAATCCGTCGTATAGCGACAGAAAGCTTTCATCCCTGAGTATTATGTACATCATACTGCACCACAGTAATATATTTCTAATATATTACTAATAATATAATTTCATTAAGCTAACCCGAACTTATATTTTGACGGGTTGCCATGAGGAACTTGTTTCTGTAGGTCTATGTAAATGATATGAAGATAGTTTTACTCCAATAAAACTGTCAAATGCTCATGAAGTGAGGAGTCAGAGCAGTTCTGGAGATGTTGTTCATGTATTTATGTCCTTATGTAGTGAGATGACAGAAGCTGAAATCACTGCGAGCGTCGCACACTCTGTATGTGTAGAAAACAACACCGCACATCTGTGACATTTACATACACAGAGACATACAGAACATGCTAGATTCATATTTAAAGTATATAGTATTTTTGCGGCTTAATATTTACAGATACTAGTCCATATTGCGACTCTATTTAAGTGTATTGACCTGCTTTTGATTAATTCATCCAAACTTGGACAAATTCCGTGACATTCCGCGTCATACAGTAAATTCCATTTATATGACTGGATTCCGCGATTCCTCATAATATTGAGGCGTTTTGCAATTTCAGTGTAACGTTAGTGGATTGTGATTTATTGCAACTTAAGCAACGTCTGCTGCTGCCTTACCTTTGTGAGACAACTGATGCGTGATCACAGAAGCAGCTCCAGTTAGCAAGCGCTTTCGGAGTGAGAGTGAGTTCCGTTTTGATTGGACACGTGACTCTCAACAAATCAGATGGCTGGTGGGCGGAGACTGCTTTAGGCCACAGAGTGGTGAGTTCTGACAGGCTGCATCAGAGCCAAACAGCGCGTTTCAAAATTAAGTTATTTTATCGACAAATGACCGATACCGATAATCATAAAAATGCTTAATATCGGCCAGGCCGATAATCAGTCGACCCCTACCTAAAACCTTTTTTTTTGTTAATTCTCTGAGATGACATTATTACATAATAAAAAATAGTAGGCAGCAACTCCTTTTATGCATTGGCAAAGCTTATCTTTAGTTCTGGTTCTCTTTTGCCCTCTCTTTTGTTCTCATTTTTCTCACTGGTTCTCTTTTTCTTTGTTTTTGAAGATTTCATTTTTTTCCCCCTGACTCCAGCTGTACTCCTTTACTCCTGGGTTTTCTTGCTTTTGTCAGAAAGCAGCAGTTTAACATTTTATTGAGTTGTAGAATTAAAAGTATCATTACCGGCTTCGGTACATAGTCCACTGTAGTTTAACAAAACTCTCTTTTGGGGCCTCGGTTAAGCCAGTGACCTGTAAGTCAATAGAGCTGCTTTGCTGCCCAGAATCCAAAGCCACGGTCATTCCCAAGCAGCACCTCCAAAAAGCTGTGTTTCTCTATTGACTCCACAGTTAACTCTACTGGCAAAATCCTGATCTCATATAAAAGGCCAAATGCCTGCAAGGTACAGCAATCATATCCTGGCTGTATTTCAGGGTAGGAATTTTGAGGCCATATTTATTCCCAGTCACCAAGCAACACAGAATCAGCCCTCAAAACAGAGCAATAGCAATATGTACTTGGCCTCACACAACCTCGGCTCATAAACTGCAGACTATATACATCCTTATTATATAACAGTGATCCCTAAATTAAGGGAACTCAAGCAGGTTCTAGGAAAACTTGTAAAGGTTTTCATTTTGCATTTTTAGCTTTCAATAATGATGAAAAATTTCATTAATTTTTTTTAAATCGCTTTTTAATAATTAAAAAACAAACAAATGTGCTACCATTCAAAGGTTTGGAGTCAGCAATTTTTAATTTTTTTAAAAACAAATTAATACTTTTATTCAGCAAGGACACATTAAATTGATTAAAAGTGACACAATTTATAACATTACAAAAGATTGTGGTTGTTCTTTTGAACTTTAAGCACTTATTAAGTAGCAAACCTGCTTTCTACTTTTATAATAAAGTTGTTGGGGAAAGTTACTTTAAAAAGTAATGCATTACAATATTGTGTTACTCCATAAAAAGTAACTAGTTACTCTTTACGGAAAGTAATGCATTGTTACTTTTGCATTACTTTTTGTCACCTGGGCTGGGCTTGTTTTTAATTTGTTTTTAATAACAAAAACCCAAAAGTTATATTTTTGGCAACTGTAAAGGCCCTTTCACACCAAAAGTGAATTTAATAAACCTCAGGCTAGGCCTCTGCCGCTGCACCTCAATTCCGATTTCTCTCTACACCGGGACAGGAGAGTCAGACAATAAATGGGAAATCAAAGTAAGTGGCATTAGTCATTAAAAAAATTAACTCACTGTAAATTTTAAAGTAATGCATTACTTGAAAAAAGTAATCTGATTTCGTAACTCGGCACCTCCAACACTGTTTACCAACCCCAAACTTATAAAAAATTTTGTTGTCTATATACATTTTTATTATAGAAATAGAAAATATAATATTTTACAAATATGTTATAAATTTAATCAGAAAATTTTATAAATATTTATAAATTAATATATGCGCTACATGTTTGCAAGTTTACTTTTCACCCATTTTTTAAATTTACTTTAATTACATTAATCATGATATCCAGTATGACAAAAAGAACACATTTTGTGTTGATAAAAGGAGAGTTGAGTCTTATTGATAGGGCTGTGGTGGTACATAAGACATAAATGGAAAACATTGTCATTGATCATGTAATGTCGAGTATGTAACTAGCTTTAGGACGTGTAGGTGCAAAACAGGACTGGAGGAAACCAAATCATCACCCAAGATGGATTCTGGTACATGTAGATTAATACTTAATTCCTTAAAGGGATAGTCCACCAAAAAATGAGCATTCTGTCATCATTTAATCAACCTCTTTGTGTTTCTTATTTCATAAATGAATATATGAAGGCAAACGAGATTTGAAAGCAAGACCTACGTTTGGAACAATATAAGGGAGAGTAAATTATCAGAATTTACATTTTTGATTACTGTCACTTTAATTGAATTAAAGATGATTTAGACCAGTGATGGGCAAACTTGGCCCTTCCAGGCCACTTTCCTGCAGAGATTTGATCCAACCCTGATAAAACTCACCTGCCTGTAGCTTTCTAGTAGTCTTGAAGACCGTGATTAGCTGGTTCAGGTGTGTTTGATTAAAGTTGGAGCTAAATTCTGAAGGAAAGTGACCTGGAAGGGCCAAGTTTGCCCACCCTTGATTTAGACTAAATGATTACTTGGTGTCCTTACTGTTTTTCTACGAAACAAATCATATGGGGAATAGGGGTTGTATGGTTTTGTTCTGACTTTCTGGCTACGTTTGGAGGAATGGATTTGTTTATAGATCACACAGATTTAGTTGGCTTAATTTGCATGTGGTCTGTTCTGCGACACTTTATTTAGAGTAAATCAGCAGCAGCAGCTGCGAGTGGATCTGTACCTTATTAGCAACGTGACTCCACTCCCTCATCGTGGCCTCTGAACATCTCCATACCACTGTAATTAAAGCGCTAAAATCAAAGCAGCTTGATGTTAAATAACAACACAAAGAATAGGAGCCGAGCACTTCATCTAACAGATTATGGGGACCAAGAACTTAAATGACTGCTTTACTCTGGGCGTTTCATACTTTTAAAAGGCGAACCCACCCCCTGAAATTGGCTGTCATGGTTCACTCGGCTTTCATGAACAAAATTAGCACCTTCTTTCACCGAATACGCCAAAAAGCAGCACTGCTTCAATAAGAGCAGCCTGGATTTTTATTTGGTAGATGAGCCTGTTGTTCGCAGGTTGTCATTACTGGTTACACATTAGCTTACTGTATTTATTTCCCAACATCAAAGTGTCGAAAAGCTCGGCGCTCATTAAAGAATGAAAGAATCCCGAATAGCTTTCAAAATCCTACATTGTTGTAAAATCACTGCTTTAGCCTTATCATACGACCACTTAAAAATGTATGACCTCGTTTTGACCGTGTTGTTGTTCAGCCAATATGTCAAAGCAGAGATCCAGAGGAATATTAAGACTTCTGTTGTTTTTTCCATCCTGAATGTCAAGAATACAAACACTCTTAATGCGGATAAGGGTTCTGTGAGAGTGCCAGGAAGTGGCGTGGTTGGATGACTGTGGGCTTGGCTTTATGGTGCCATTAGTATTCTGCGTCTAAACTCATCCTCATGTTTGTAGTGATATCATTCTGAGTGCTTTCTGTTCAACACTGACCCATAGTTTACTCATCCTTGCAAAAATTACCCTGGAGGCTGACAAAATGCACTGAGAAGCTTTCTAAACTCTCCCCTGCCAGTAGTCTTCATCAACACTACATCAGATTACTGACAAGTGGCCTTGTTTCTAAATTCACAAAGTGACAGCTTTATGATTTTGTGACATTCATTTTCTTTTTGACAAATGACAAACTGAAAGCATCTATCTTGATGTGAGGCAAGAATCACCATCTAAAGGTGTTTTTACACCGGCGAGTTTAGGCTCTGTCTGTTCCACATTCTGTTAAAACATAATAAATACGAAAAATATTTGACTATTAATCAAAATAATTGACTTATCAAAAGGTGTCTCAGATTTTGTAGTTTCATAAGTAATTTGTAATTTCATATATTTTGGTAATATATTTTAAAATGTTTTATTTTATTCGGTTTCATTTTTTTAAATCGCATGTTTCTATAATATGAAATAACTCCAAATGTCATATTTAAAACATTATGCTCACCAAAGCTGATCAAAAATACTGTAAAAACAGTAATATTGTGAAATATTTTAACTGTTTTCTGTTTTATTATATTTAAAAATCTTTTATTCCTGTGAGTTTTCAGCATTATTAGTCTTCCGTCTTACATGATCCTTCAGAAATCGTTCTAATAAGCTGATTTGCTGCTCAAGAAACATTCATTATCATCAATGTTGAGTTGTGCTGCTTAATCATTTTGTAGAAACCTTTTATGCAGGATTTATTTTTTGTTTATTTGGATTGTTTGACAAATATAAAGTTCTAAAGAACAGCATTCATTTGAAATATATAAATATTTTTGTAACATTAGAAATGTTTTTACTGACACTTTTGATCAATTTAATGCATCTTTGCTGAATAAAAGTAATTTCATCTCACGCTGTAAGAATCTAATACTCGGAGAGAGTAAAATATATTTGTGTTTGGTCATACAATTTGACCGTACCTTTCGAGTTGGTTCAGGTCATGAGATGGGTCCAGGCTTCAGTTCAATTTGAGTTATGTTCATCAATATATATATATATATATATATATATATATATATATATATATATAGTAATTCTGTTAGATATAAAAATATT
>NW_015505204.1:894950-897351 GCF_001515645.1 Sinocyclocheilus grahami
TATATATATATATATATAGTACTACTGTTGGATAGGTAAAAATTGATCAATGAACATTTTTCTAAATTTTTGTGCTACTGTTCAAACGGTATTTGAGTTCATTTTCCTTCCCCATCTATTATTGTGGTGTCTATTTCAGATAAATCTGCCTCTAAATGGATTGCCAGCTGGACGGTTGTCAGTCAGGCAGTCCCTTCCTGTCTAAAAGAGCACCTGAAGCGATGCCGACTCAATGATGCCTTTATCTATCTGTACGTATTTACTTGTGTGTATTTTGTGGCAGTATCTGCATACACATTTGGCTGAGTCTTGCTGCGCTCACCAGCTGCACAATTGTTCATTCCTTGACTGCGGAACGCTACCTACGATAAGCTACTTTGATGTTGTATTTGGCAGGTCCGCTCACTGTGTGAAACGTCTGGTCTATTGATTTATGACCTGAATGTAAACAGAGCGTCCTGTGGAGCGCGGCCCTCCCCGCGTGCAGCTGAGCAAAAGCCGCGATGTGTTCTGGAGGCTGCGTGAGTCAAGAGCATTTTGTGAGGTTCTCTCTAAAAAATAAAGCACATTAAAACATCATCGCCTTCTGGGCCAGATTGGTCACTGGCAGACAAAACTAATCAATAGAATATATGCATGAGACGTCAACCAAATCTCGCTAAATGTGTCTCAGGAAGTTTCTGTTTTAAAAAGAGATGGCTGGGAAAAGGCTGTCCCGGATTGTGTCTTAATGTCTCGGCAGACATGGCGCCTTTCATGTCTGTGTGGCGGCTGAGGAGTGAACTCTTCATCGGTTCTGACTGAGCTCTTCAGGGGCGCTGATGTTTGTTTGCTCTCTTCTCATCGGGAGGGATGCACGTATGTGGCGGCTCTCCAGCGAGAGGGATCGAGGGTGCTGCCAGCACCCTGAGGGCAAGCAATGATTTACTCCCAGCGTTCTGCTGTGTCCAGACTTCTGAGGCACAGGTCTGGGTCCAGATGAATACTAATATCCAGTGCTTGCTGAACATTGAACTAGTAGGGGATAGTTGCTACTCTCACCACATTCGGCACAGTCAAAAAAAAATGAGTAGCACACTTATATTTTTAGGGTTTTAGGTAAAAAAAAAAAAAAAAAAAAATTTGGCATTTCTACATGTTTGACAACCATTCGATTCCAGTGTCTGTTGAATTCCAGCACAGGTACACCTGTTTCTGCTTAATGAAATACTGATTAGGTGATTACCTCAACCAAATCTTATTTAACAAGAAAAAGTATAAAAACCACTGCTGTGGTCATCACTATACTCTTGCAATAGGACCAGCTGGATGGCAAAAACAGTGCTAGTAGTAGGGCTGGGTATCGTTCAAAATTTTTCGATATCGATACCGATACCTTGACTTCGATACCGGTTCCTGAACGATACTTTTTTCGATACCAATTTTATGAAATAAATTTTAACAAGATTACATTATCTAAAAAAAAAAACGTTGGTTTTATTTTTCAGCTTGTTGATGTTTATACAAACTCAAAGACTCATCTCCTGAGCCACTGCACAATGGAACAAAATGTAACCAACACAATAAATCAGTGCAAAATAGTTTTAATAAAGCTCAAATAGTCTTCAGTTTACACTAGTTAGTGTTCGTTTTAAAACGCATAGCTCAGACAGAATCATGATTTCTATTAATTTTCCACTGATTTACTGATGAGCATTAGCAGCTTCCAGCGCTGTCTGCTTGTGTTCTCTCTTCCATGATCTCTGCTCTGACTCAGAGGTAATAACATATTTAATTGCAGCAACAATACATGGCCAAAACACACATTAAATGGCAGGTCCGGATTTACCTATTTTCGTGACGTAGAAAAAAAAATGTTTGGGCCCCTTCCCTATTAATATAATAGACCTAATATTACCACCCAAGCAAACAAAAATATTTCTTAATCAGTGGAAACCGATACAGTGTTTTCTATCGGAATAAGCGCTTGCGTACAGTAAATAAAAATCGAATAGTTCTTAATTAGTTTGAGAACTGAGAAAGACCATACCATATAGTCGTGGCCACATAACCACCTCCAGGAGTGCATTATTTCTCTAATAATTTTAACGGCCTGGAGTCCCAACCACACATCAAGACATTGTTCAGATCATTTGTATCAAGACATTTGACATGTTTCCGTCCTGAAATCTCATGTGGCTTGAACAATTTTTTTACGCACTTCATCCCAAACCTTCCGTTGCAAATTCCAAAACGTCATTTTAGAGCTGATAACAGAGGCTTAAGCCATTGATATGCAGGCTTACGCAGTTATTAATGCAGTCTAATGCGTTCAGCAGCAGTGTCTACTAATAGCGAATCTTTAAGTTAAACTCCTTCATGAACCTCGCTACTGAGAAATGTCATGTAGCTTTTCAGCTGC
>NW_015505204.1:897363-917892 GCF_001515645.1 Sinocyclocheilus grahami
TCAAGACATTTGACATGTTTCCGTCCTGAAATCTCATGTGGCTTGAACAATTTTTTTACGCACTTCATCCCAAACCTTCCGTTGCAAATTCCAAAACGTCATTTTAGAGCTGATAACAGAGGCTTAAGCCATTGATATGCAGGCTTACGCAGTTATTAATGCAGTCTAATGCGGTTATTAGAGAGAGGGAGAGGGCAAGATTAAGTGCGTGTGAATGCCTGCGTCTGTGCATCTCTCAGCAGCGTTCAGCAGCAGTGTCTACTAATAGCGAATCTTTAAGTTAAACTCCTTCATGAACCTCGCTACTGAGAAATGTCATGTAGCTTTTCAGCTGCAAAACTATTTTACTGATAAATTTGCGGTGACCGGGATGACCACCAACTCATTCGAATGTCATTCAACAACCGTAGGATGACATCAAGTGACCTACAAAAAAATGGCCCCTGGGGTGAAGTGGAAGGTTTGAAACAGGCTCCTAGGGGCAGGACGAAGTTAGAAAAAAGCCCTTCATCAATGAGAAGCAGAGAAGAGCCAGGCTGAGGTTTGCAAAAGACCATAAGGATTAGAGCATGGAGGACTGGAATAAGGTGGTCATCTCTGATGAGTCCAATTTTCAGCTTTGCCCAACACCTGGTTGTCTAATGGTTAGACGGAAACCTGGAGAGGCCTACAAGCCACCCACTGTGAAATTAGGTGGAGGATTGGTGATGAGCTGGGGTCCTTCAGCAAGGCTGGAATCGGGCACATTGATCTTTGTGAAGGGTACATGAATCAAGCCATGTACAAGGTTGTCCTGGAAGAAAACTTGCTTCTTTCTGCTCTGGCAATGTTCCCCAACTCTGAGGATTGTTTTTTTCCAGCAGCACAATGCTCCATGCCACACAGCTAAGTCAATCAAGGTGTGGATGGAGGACCACCAGATCAAGACCCTGTCATGGCCAGCCCAAACTCCAGACCTGAACCCCTCTGAAAACCTGGAATGTGATCAAGAGGAAGATGGATGGTTACAAGCCATCAAACAATGGCCAGCTGCTTGAATTTTTGCACCAGGAGTGCCATAAAGTCACCCAACAGACTGGTGGAGAGCATGCCAAGACGCATGAAAGCTGTAATTCAAAATCAGGTTATTTAATCGGGTTAGGTGGTTATTCCACCAAAAATTGATTTCTGAACTCTAATGTTAAAACATTAGTAATGTGTTGCTTAAAAATGAACATGAACTTGTTTTCTTTGCATTATTTGAGGTCCGAAAATTATTCTGCAATTTATTCTGCATTTATTCTACAATTCAATGCTCTAAATGACAATGTTTATTTGGAATTTGGTAAAAATGTTGTCAGTAGTTTATTGAATAAAACAAAAATGTTAATTTTACCCAAACATACCTGATAAACTGATAATTTTGCAGTGGTCTCCAAATATTTTTCCAGAACTGTTATATAGTGAGTTATAAATTATATACATTACTAGCACACTGGACTCCACAGGTTGTCCTCACTAATTCAGTGCATTTCTTTTATTGGCTAACAGGACAATACCATTTCTACACAGCAGTTTGGTGTTTAAAGTTGTGTTGAAGGCCTCAGAAAGATGTCCTGCTAAACATGAGGGACAGTCAACACCACAGAGAATTTAATGGCTGTCATGCTCAATATCGAATAAAATAACCTCGTGTCAACACCCTTGCCACTGCACAATATTAAGATTTAATTTGCACAAAATTGGTTTCACACCAAAATATAATCTCATTAAGCAGGCAAATAAATTACATTCAGACAGCCTTGTGTTCTTTGTGTTGTTGACTTTCAACCTTGATATTTTTGAAGCATACGCAGAGGTCTAAGCACATAGGAGCACTTGTTTATTTTTTCCTCTCTTCATCAAAGTGTCAGATTACAGGTAGGGCTGGTTGATAGGAAGAGGAGTGTTCAGTCAATAACACGATTATTTTCTGCTGTTTGCGCTTGTGAAATCACTCAGAGTTCAGACTCGTTATACGGTTTAGCTGTTTTTTTTCACGTGTGTGCAAGCAAATGATAGTGGGAAAGGATTTGCATTTTTGAGGACAACTCTTGGCAGGTTAGTCGAAGCAGATGCATGTGCGGGAATGAAATTGCGGGGAAATTTTCACCAAAGGTTTCTGAGCAGTTCTGAGCTAATTTACCAGGATTGCATTTGTCGGTCATTGGGTTGTAAGATTTAAGCAGCCTTTCTTAACCCTTAAGGGACAGAGAGATGGAAAGAGAGAAAGAGAGGAATAGAGAGAAAAGATATGAAATGAACAGTCCAAAAATGAGACTTATTATTATAGTAGATAGTGTCTGTAAAGCTCAAAAGAGGACACAAAGCACCATAAAATGTGTCCGTACGACTCATATGCAATGTTCCAAGTCTTCTGAAATATAAAAAAATGTTTGAGTAAGAAACAGAGAAAGATTTAGGTTGTTGTTTGCTGATAATCTTAAAGTTAAATCAAGAACTGGATCAGAGAGTTGAAGCTGTGAACCAAATGTCTGATTCATGATTGAATAATCAGATTTAAAAAAAAAAAGCTGCAAGAAGGTTCTCCTTTTATATTCCACAACAAAAGCAGCATTCAGGTTTGGAATGAGTGTGAATAAATGCATAAAAAATTTTTTTTTATTTTTTAGATGATCTATTCCTTTAAGAAATAAGGAGTGATCTAGAGAAGGGGGGGAAATAGCAATCTGGATTGTGTGAATAAAACAATCATTAGCAGACTTGTTCGTTGTGCGATTTAATCAAAGCAGATTAATGCAGCGATAGCTGTAGAGGCTAGTTATTTATACATTTCTTTTTGCTAAATAGAAAAGTGAAGATTTGTGGCATTACACATGCCAACGTGTGACAGCGGTAGAGCTTTACAACCCCAGCAGCTCCAAAACAAACAGTCAGACACAGCAAAAACAAGTAAACACACCAGCTGAGCTGCTGCCTCACTTCTTCTAATCAGACAAGTGAGAAGTTCCGCTTTGATTTCCCATCATGTCCCTATAAATGCCTTCTTTGCAGGGGTGCTGAATGCAGCTCAGAGGCTTCACTTTAAACACACATTTGGTCCAAACTGCTCATCATTTGCAGTGATCAGGGTCAAACCTCTGACCACCACCACCTAACTCAAGTTAGGTTTTGGTCCTGCTTCTATTTGGCTTCTCTATATAATTTTGACAGAATTCTGAGAAACTGTGATACATGAGCAGTATGGTACATTTTTTTTTATTTATATATTTTTTGCCTTTTTTGATTATGAATCAGCTGCTCAGGTTCCTATTTTACAACTCACTCTATCTTGAACACATGCACATGAAAATCATCTTTTACAAGAAAGTGAAAATTTTTTTTATTGTTTTTTTTAAAGGAATGTAAATAAACATATAAATAAAGTGAACCTTTTTTGTATGTTTTCTACATCCATATTCTACATCCCTAATCCTACCCAATATCAGCTACTTTACTAATTATTAATAAGCAGCAAATTAGGAGTTTGAGGCAAAAGTTGTTGTTAGTGGTTTGTTGATAGTGAGAATTGGACCTTAAAATAAAGTGAGACCAAAACATGAATGAATAAAAATAATGTAAAAAAAAAAATATATATATATATATAATTATTTTTTTCCCCCCAAAAAGATGAATACAAAGTTCCAGAAAGAACAGCATTTGTGTGAATTAGATTGTAACAGTAAACATATTTGTTTTCACTTTTGATCTATTTAATGTCTTTTCCAAATCAAAGAATTTCTTAAAAAAAAAAAATAGTAGTGTATCTTAGCAAACTTCGCGACAACACACTGTCAGGCTAATTTGTGTGAAATTGGGTAGGTTTTGCTCCTCAGGATTTCAGAAGATTTAAGGACTAAGCAAAGTTGGTGATATCATTTTTTTTTATTTTTTAGATGATCTATTCCTTTAAGAAATAAGGAGTGATCTAGAGAAGGGGGGGAAATAGCAATCTGGATTGTGTGAATAAAACAATCATTAGCAGACTTGTTCGTTGTGCGATTTAATCAAAGCAGATTAATGCAGCGATAGCTGTAGAGGCTAGTTATTTATACATTTCTTTTTGCTAAATAGAAAAGTGAAGATTTGTGGCATTACACATGCCAACGTGTGACAGCGGTAGAGCTTTACAACCCCAGCAGCTCCAAAACAAACAGTCAGACACAGCAAAAACAAGTAAACACACCAGCTGAGCTGCTGCCTCACTTCTTCTAATCAGACAAGTGAGAAGTTCCGCTTTGATTTCCCATCATGTCCCTATAAATGCCTTCTTTGCAGGGGTGCTGAATGCAGCTCAGAGGCTTCACTTTAAACACACATTTGGTCCAAACTGCTCATCATTTGCAGTGGTCAGGGTCAAACCTCTGACCACCACCACCTAACTCAAGTTAGGTTTTGGTCCTGCTTCTATTGGGCTTCTCTATATAATTTTGACAGAATTCTGAGAAACTGTGATACATGAGCAGTATGGTAAAAAAAAATTATTTATATATTTTTTGCCTTTTTTTGATTATGAATCAGCTGCTCAGGTTCCTATTTTACAACTCACTCTATCTTGAACACATGCACATGAAAATCATCTTTTACAAGAAAGTGAAACATTTTTTTATTGTTTTTTTTAAAGGAATGTAAATAAACATAAATAAAGTGAACCTTTTTTGTATGTTTTCTACATCCATATTCTACATCCCTAATCCTACCCAATATCAGCTACCTTACTAATTATTCATAAGCAGCAAATTAGGAGTTTGAGGCAAAAGTTGTAGTTAATGGTTTGTTGATAGTGAGAATTGGACCTTAAAATAAAGTGAGACCAAAACATGAATGAATAAAAATAATGTAAAAAAAAAAATATATATATATATATAATTATTTTTTCCCCCCCAAAAAGATGAATACAAAGTTCCAGAAAGAACAGCATTTGTGTGAATTAGATTGTAACAGTAAACATATTTGTTTTCACTTTTGATCTATTTAATGTCTTTTCCAAATCAAAGAATTTCTTAAAAAAAAAAAATAGTAGTGTATCTTAGCAAACTTCGCGACAACACACTGTCAGGCTAATTTGTGTGAAATTGGGTAGGTTTTGCTCCTCAGGATTTCAGAAGATTTAAGGACTAAGCAAAGTTGGTGATATCAGTTTTTTTTTCACAGTAGGACAGGAGTGGTTGATTTGAAGACAAGTTTTCTCACTGATCTTCAAAGACTTGAGATGGTACAGATGATTTCTAATGGAAGGTTTTCTTCTCTCTATCCTTTTAAGTTTTAATTTAAGACAGTTTCTCATTTGCATCGACTGCAGAGTTTGATTTGCTGAGGAATTTCACAGGGAGTAACAGTGAAGTGGCAGGACTTCAGAGAACATGTGAGGATGGGGCTGAGAAAAGACAGCACACTTGAATATGACCTCAGTTTTACACTTTCAGGGGTCATTTTCTCCCCCCAAAAAGAGACTAATTAAAGCCTAAATGTAGAATTGGGAGAGTGAGTGATAAGTGAGATCATACTGTTGACCTTGCTTCCTTGGCTGTGATGTAGAGTATCAGATTAAAATGGTCCGTGTGGCAAGTTTAATGCGCTGTGCTGATAAGCTGTATGGTAATGACAGCATGGTTGATGAAGCAGACAGGAAGTGCACTGCAATTTGTTCTGCCCCAAAACAGGATCTAACATGTAACAATCTCAACTGGACTAATTACACATTCATGGAGGTATTAATTATTATAATAATAATAATAATTTGCGAGAAGTTGCAGTTAAAGTACTTTTGCAATATAACAATGTGTGCATTTGTAGAAGTACTGACAATTTAGAAATATATTACATTTGTAAATCTATATGTATTTTTTATAATGTGTCATGTATATATTACACTGTTTAAGTTACAGTAAAAACAGTAATATTGTGAAATATATATAAAAAATTAAATCACTGTTTGTTGATAGTGAGAATTGGACCTTAAAATAAAGTGAGACCAAAACATGAATGAATAAAAATAATGTAAAAAAAAAAATATATATATATATATAATTATTTTTTCCCCCCCAAAAAGATGAATACAAAGTTCCAGAAAGAACAGCATTTGTGTGAATTAGATTGTAACAGTAAACATATTTGTTTTCACTTTTGATCTATTTAATGTCTTTTCCAAATCAAAGAATTTCTTAAAAAAAAAAAATAGTAGTGTATCTTAGCAAACTTCGCGACAACACACTGTCAGGCTAATTTGTGTGAAATTGGGTAGGTTTTGCTCCTCAGGATTTCAGAAGATTTAAGGACTAAGCAAAGTTGGTGATATCAGTTTTTTTTTCACAGTAGGACAGGAGTGGTTGATTTGAAGACAAGTTTTCTCACTGATCTTCAAAGACTTGAGATGGTACAGATGATTTCTAATGGAAGGTTTTCTTCTCTCTATCCTTTTAAGTTTTAATTTAAGACAGTTTCTCATTTGCATCGACTGCAGAGTTTGATTTGCTGAGGAATTTCACAGGGAGTAACAGTGAAGTGGCAGGACTTCAGAGAACATGTGAGGATGGGGCTGAGAAAAGACAGCACACTTGAATATGACCTCAGTTTTACACTTTCAGGGGTCATTTTCTCCCCCCAAAAAGAGACTAATTAAAGCCTAAATGTAGAATTGGGAGAGTGAGTGATAAGTGAGATCATACTGTTGACCTTGCTTCCTTGGCTGTGATGTAGAGTATCAGATTAAAATGGTCCGTGTGGCAAGTTTAATGCGCTGTGCTGATAAGCTGTATGGTAATGACAGCATGGTTGATGAAGCAGACAGGAAGTGCACTGCAATTTGTTCTGCCCCAAAACAGGATCTAACATGTAACAATCTCAACTGGACTAATTACACATTCATGGAGGTATTAATTATTATAATAATAATAATAATTTGCGAGAAGTTGCAGTTAAAGTACTTTTGCAATATAACAATGTGTGCATTTGTAGAAGTACTGACAATTTAGAAATATATTACATTTGTAAATCTATATGTATTTTTTATAATGTGTCATGTATATATTACACTGTTTAAGTTACAGTAAAAACAGTAATATTGTGAAATATATATAAAAAATTAAATCACTGTTTTCTATTTTAATACACTTGAAATGTAAAAATTTATTCCTGTGATTCAAAGCTGAATTTCCAGTCTTCAGTGTCACATGATCCTTCAGAAATCATTCTAATATGCTGATATACTGCGCAAGAAATGTTTCTTATAATTATATATATATTGAAAACAGTTGTGCTGCTTAATATTTGTGTGGAAACTGTGATTTTTTAAAAAAGTATTCTTTGATGAATAGAAAGAAAATAGAAAAGAAAAATGGCTTGATTTGATATATATATATATATATATACACACACACACACAGTTTAAATTAGGGTCTGAATACTTAGGACCATGTGATATTTCAGTTTTTCTTTTTTAATAAATCTGCAAAAATGTCAACAATTCTGTGTTTTTCTGTCAATATGGGGTGCTGTGTGTACATTAATGAGGGAAAAAAATTTACTTAAATGATTTTAGCAAATGGCTGCAATATAACAGAGTGAAAAATTTAAGGGGGTCTGAATACTTTCCGTACCCACTGTATACTGTATATATATCTTTTTTAAAAAAAAATTATTGGTAGTAGTAGTGCTATCATTACATTAAGTAATATATTTCTGTCACAGTTCCTTCAAGTTAAACCAAGCTTTTATTTTGGTGGGATGCTGTCAATACCTTTAAGTTTTTGTCTTTTTATATGATATTTTCTCAAAAGAAACGGTAAAATGCTCATAAAGTGACTCTCAGAGCAGTTTTAGAGATTATGTGTCTTCATGTGTTCATGTACTCATATATTGAGGCGCAGAGCCTGAAAACACCACAAGCGCGCTTCAGTATGTGTGTAGTAAACGAAACTGCGCGTCTGCACCATTTATTCAAACAGAGACACGCAGAACATGCAGGATTCATATTTAAATAATATTTTTGAGGCTTAATATTCACATACATTAGTCCATATCACATTTTCATTTAACTGTATAGACCTGCTTTTGATTTATTCATCCAAAATTTTGCAAATTCCATGACATTCTGCGCTATAAGGAAAATTTTGTTTTTATGATCTGATTCTGCAATTTCACCCGCGTTTCCAGAAATCATTGGGCCCTAGTTGTGTTATAAATAACTTGATTTGCAGTAGTCAAGGAGTCTTCACTTTGTCATGTATCAGTGTGTTTTTGATGTGCATTGCCATCACCAATTCGTTCCAAGTGTTCAAAACACGAGCCATCCCAGCGGCTCACTTAACATGCACCTCACATTGTGCAGTTAACCACAACTGTTACGAAGCAACCCAACACTGTGACAAATCAACAACAGACAGGCACCCAGCTAATTGAGTGGGAGAATTTGGTGCAAAACTTTGTTTGCCTTGGGTCACAACTGGAAATTGAGGCTGCAGCAGGAAGAGAGAATGAGGGGGTAACCAAGAAGAGAAAAACAGAATAGATGTGCATTTGTAGAAGTACTGACAATTTAGAAATATATTACATTTGTAAATCTATATGTAATTTTTATAATGTGTCATGTATATATTACACTGTTTAAGTTACAGTAAAAACAGTAATATTGTGAAATATATATAAAAAATTAAATCACTGTTTTCTATTTTAATACACTTGAAATGTAAAAATTTATTCCTGTGATTCAAAGCTGAATTTCCAGTCTTCAGTGTCACATGATCCTTCAGAAATCATTCTAATATGCTGATATACTGCGCAAGAAATGTTTCTTATAATTATATATATATTGAAAACAGTTGTGCTGCTTAATATTTGTGTGGAAACTGTGATTTTTTAAAAAAGTATTCTTTGATGAATAGAAAGAAAATAGAAAAGAAAAATGGCTTGATTTGATATATATATATATATATATACACACACACACACAGTTTAAATTAGGGTCTGAATACTTAGGACCATGTGATATTTCAGTTTTTCTTTTTTAATAAATCTGCAAAAATGTCAACAATTCTGTGTTTTTCTGTCAATATGGGGTGCTGTGTGTACATTAATGAGGGAAAAAAATTTACTTAAATGATTTTAGCAAATGGCTGCAATATAACAGAGTGAAAAATTTAAGGGGGTCTGAATACTTTCCGTACCCACTGTATACTGTATATATATCTTTTTTAAAAAAAAATTATTGGTAGTAGTAGTGCTATCATTACATTAAGTAATATATTTCTGTCACAGTTCCTTCAAGTTAAACCAAGCTTTTATTTTGGTGGGATGCTGTCAATACCTTTAAGTTTTTGTCTTTTTATATGATATTTTCTCAAAAGAAACGGTAAAATGCTCATAAAGTGACTCTCAGAGCAGTTTTAGAGATTATGTGTCTTCATGTGTTCATGTACTCATATATTGAGGCGCAGAGCCTGAAAACACCACAAGCGCGCTTCAGTATGTGTGTAGTAAACGAAACCGCGCGTCTGCACCATTTATTCAAACAGAGACACGCAGAACATGCAGGATTCATATTTAAATAATATTTTTGAGGCTTAATATTCACATACATTAGTCCATATCACATTTTCATTTAACTGTATAGACCTGCTTTTGATTTATTCATCCAAAATTTTGCAAATTCCATGACATTCTGCGCTATAAGGAAAATTTTGTTTTTATGATCTGATTCTGCAATTTCACCCGCGTTTCCAGAAATCATTGGGCCCTAGTTGTGTTATAAATAACTTGATTTGCAGTAGTCAAGGAGTCTTCACTTTGTCATGTATCAGTGTGTTTTTGATGTGCATTGCCATCACCAATTCGTTCCAAGTGTTCAAAACACGAGCCATCCCAGCGGCTCACTTAACATGCACCTCACATTGTGCAGTTAACCACAACTGTTACGAAGCAACCCAACACTGTGACAAATCAACAACAGACAGGCACCCAGCTAATTGAGTGGGAGAATTTGGTGCAAAACTTTGTTTGCCTTGGGTCACAACTGGAAATTGAGGCTGCAGCAGGAAGAGAGAATGAGGGGGTAACCAAGAAGAGAAAAACAGAATAGATAAATGATATAGTGTTAAACCATTAATTTGGTGCAAAATTACAGGTTGTGAACTGAAAAATAGTTTGTGTAGTTTGAAATGTCAGTTGATACATTTAAAACACTAATATGATGCAAAAGTAGAGGATTAAGAATTAAATAAATTTTATGTAGTTTGCAATCTTAGATGATATCGTGTTGTAACATTAATTTGTTGCAAAATTAGGGGTTATGAATTGAAAATCAGTTTGCAATTTCAGTTAATATGTAAGCTATAATGTACGAGAGGCCATGCTTTATTGTGAATAAGTCATGGCTGAAGGGCTTTATTAGCTCTGCAACCCCTTCAGCCGTGGCTTATTCACAATACAGCATGCCTCGAGTACCTTATTGCTTTTATAAAACGGTTTCCACACAATACAAAATTGAAAACCAAGAATATATGGATTGATATGTTACGTTTTGAAGTAAATGCATTCATTTCTATCCTTCCGCTAAACATATAGTTCCTGACAGTGACTGTAAATGGTGAAAGAATGTTAGGTGCATCATGCCTCATCTTATGGAGCTCAAATAAAGACAGAGAGTAGGGACTGTTCTCATCTGCTTTGTTATTTATCTCTCAGCATGAGAAAACGTCTGTTTTCCGACTTTTAGTTTAAAAACAGACTGATTGGCTACACAGCACAAGTTTGCAAGTCATTACAGAGTAAACTGATGGACATATAGTCCCATAAGACGCAGTGCTTGCCTAGACTGAAGATGAGTGAACAGGGTTGAATTGCAGTATCAGGATGCAGCTTTCAATCTCAGGGCACTGTGACCAAACTCAGCGGGCGAGCTGGATCCGTCTTCACTGCAGCGGGCCTAAGAAAAGAGCAGAGTGATTTGGACCAGTCTGAGCTCAGTGGTACTCCAACAAGACGGACACAGAGGAGCAGCCGGGCATGAACTGACCATCACATCAAGCCAAGTGAGGTATGGTTTGGAAATGTCAGTCTCCTCAATTGGGGACGGAAGGGAAGTTGGGAAGCAATAAGTGTGGTGGTGTGTGAGAGATGGGGTGAGTGGGCACAGCCAAAAGTAGCCACCGGAGCTCTGTGATCATCCAGTCGGTTGGAGTTTCCAGTGACACTGTTAGGAGAAGGACTTTGACACTGTTCGGAGCTTTATTGAAACGGATATCAGAGGATGAGATGAAGGGTTAGAGGAGAACACTGTGTGTTTACTGATAGAAGAACAAGATGGAAAGTCTTCCAGTGGCAGCAATTTTAAACAAGACACAAAAAGACATGTAGGGTTGGCGATTTGTGTCGGGCGAGGTTTGGACTGCCCGTGGACCCCCGACGTGTATAAACCAGGTGCACTGTATCTCAAAGTCTGTGGTGAAACTAGCCTATTATTCATAAAGCACAGTGAGGCAAGGTGGAGTTTAGAGAATACAGTACTTCTGCACAGACTAGATTCAATTTTGGGTTAGAAAGAAGCATTTTTTAGTAAGGCATGGAGCCTGTGTTAGCATTATTTTAAGATTTTATTAAATTATTTTAAAATTCAATAATTATTTTTATAAATTTGTGCGATTTTCAGTTTTTTTTTTTTTTGAAAGAAGTCTCTTAAAGGTGTGGTAAGCGATTTCTGGTAGCCAATGTTGACATTTGAAAGCACCAAAACAAACACGCCCCTACCCCCAAAAGGGTCTAGCCCCACACATACATACGCAACCCAGGCAACGAATAGTTCTGTGAAACAAAGCAAAACCAATACATGCATATCTATGGTCTACACTGGATGCGGCACGACACGACAAATCCCCGACAGAAAACTGCTGCTGCGTTCTATTCATGACGTACTGATACAAATTTCAAATGATTTTCAATGGTCGCTTTGTCGCATCCAGTGTACTAGACAGACTTTAGCTGTTGCGGCGCAGACACGGTGTTACTCACCTATCAAGAAGAAACAAAGCAACCTCGGCGTCCGATCTCAGACCTTCCGTTCCTTGAGTTCTCTCCAGCACTGGAAAGCTGATCCGATATTTACACGGGTCTTACTTCTTGCCTTAAGCCTTCTTTTGTTCCGCAGACGTTTTCCTCTTTTGTTTTTTATCCGCCATCTCCATCTTTCTGTCGCTCAGCTCGCTAATATCCTTCCTGTGCACTGAACGTTCTCTCCTCCACATCATGAGTAGACACGTTACCCCACCTTTAAGCTCAACGATGCTGCATTTATTCAATCAACGGTTTGTTGGATCAACAATATAGAAAAAAGTACTACTGTGAAGAAATATTACAATTATATTTATTTATATATATATATATATATATATATATATATATAATGTAATTCCCATATGCAGTGCAGCCATTACTCCAGTCCTCAGTGTCACATGATTCTTCTGAAATCATTTTAAAACTGATACTATTTTTTGTGTGATGCTACTTTTTTTAAAGAAATTAATGCTTTTATTCAGCAAGAATGTGATAAACTGATCAAAAGTGATAAACACATTTACGATTTTACAAAAGATTTCTATTTCAAATAAATGCTGTTTTTATTCATCAAAAATTATTTATGAATAATTGGTTTTAAAGTGTTTCTTGAGCAGCAAATCAACATATTAGAATGATTTCTGAAGGATCATGTGACACTGAAGACTGGAGTAAAGATCAAAATTCAGCTTTAATATCACATAAATAAATGACATTTTAAAATAGTAAGAAAATAATAGAAAACCGTTATTTTAACCTGTAATATTTCACTATTATAGATTTTACTGTATTTTACCTCAAATAATTGCAGCATTGCATAAGACACTTTTTTCAAAAATCTTACAGACTCCTAACTTATGAACGGTAAGTACATAAGTACATTACATAAGACAAAGTATGTCATGTTTTAAAAACCTGAGATGTTTAATTTTGATTTTCAATGTAAGAAAAAAAAAATCAGCTGAGTCATAATTGGCATTCAAAACTTGAATGTCACAAATCTCCATATCCAACTTTTGCCTGAACGATTGTTCGATTAAAATCTTGGAATCCCAACTGAAGTTGACTTTGTACTTGATTCCGCACATACAGGACGCCTTGTTCTATGTGCAAAACCTGCATGGGGCCATTCTATTGTCTCAGGCATAAATATTCTTCCCTAGGTCTGAGAGGGCACTGGGGGCTGCAGTAGATGGCACTGGTGGTTATGAGCAGCATATAATCTAATTTGTTTCTGATAGTGGTGCATTAACTGCAAAGCCTCTGGTCTTACCGTATAGGCTCTCTGCTGTGCTATAGTGCAGTCAAGGCCAGTCCCTTCACTAATGGACACGCGACTCTTTTGCTTCCACTGGAGCCAGGCGAGCTTGCAAATGGCACGCATAAATCATGCATCCCACACCGCAAAGCACCTGTTAATAATGGACCTGTTAAAAATGCATGTGGTGAGGTATGGCCCATCCTCCGAGCGCATGCGGTGGGAACGGGAGGTTGCGCAGGATATAAAAGCAAATAGGTGTGTTCCTCTCTAGCTTTCATCGGCGGCATTGCCGTAAGTGATGAATAAATGTCTTGTCCTTTCAAAGCAGTGGCTTAAAAGGCTATTGGAATGCATAAACAGCAGTGAAGTTGTCATTCATTTACTTCCCCCCTGACAGCAAATGACACGACAGGCCACGGCTGTGTGTTATTGTATCTCACGCCTGAACAGACTGATAAGTGAGTCATTTAGACTTGTGCTTCATCTAGCCAGCGTGAGGGGGCGTCTCCCTCGCTGACCATTAAAGGCAGCACATCAATTGCGAATAATGAGTAAGACTAACATGAGGGTTGTAATAGCGGATCCCTGGGTCCCAGGCCTGTGTGAGATGTGTAACGGCGTGGAGGGTTCATAATCTTCAGTAATGCAGGGAGGTGTAGAGGTCCAGCCAAAACCAAACTATATTTTTATTTATTTATTTATTTTGGAATTTTATAAATGATGCATGGTATCATTAAAAAAAGAGAAAACATAAAATTATAACAATCATGGAATAATAAAAGAATAAAAAATAAATATTATAATAATAATAATTATTATTATTATTATTATTATTATTATTATTATTATTATTATTATTATTATTATTATTATTATTATTATTATTATTATTATTATTATTATTATTATTATTATTATTATTATTATTATTATTATTATTATTATTATTATTATTATTACTACTACATGTTTTATTTTATAAATGATTCATGGTATCATAAGAAAAAAAATAACTCAATCATGGAATTATAAAAGAATGAAATTATTATTATTATTGAATATTTATGCATTTTATAAATGACACACAGCATCACAAAAACAAAGAAAAAAAACTAACAATCATGGAATGATAAAATAATACAAATGTGTTGTTGTTATTATTATTATCTGATATTCCAGATTTGTTCGTTTTTCTTATATTGAATGATAATATTTATATTAAATGATACTGAATATTTAATTATGCAAGCTCTTTTTTCTTATTTCTGCATTTAAATTCTCTTTGCTGTCATCTAACGCTCACTTAAAGTTCTACTCTTTAAAAAAACACGAATAGCTTAATACCACTGTCCAAATATAATCTTTTGCAAATCTGAAAATGAATATCCATTTTTATGCTGTACATTATTATAATGTTGTGATGCCTTAATTTACAATAATTTCATTTTTGTCTTCATTTTGAATTTATTTATACAAAGTAAAGCCTTTTGAAATAGACCATTTATTGGTTACAAATTATTATCAGCCAAAATTTTTATATTGATGCATTTGTAAAAAATGTTTTACTGGACAACGCTTTCAACAAGCCTTTCTCATATACATTAAAGCAACGTCTTAGTAAATTATCAGCTATCTGCTACACCGCTCCTAAGACAAATGTCCATGTTTATTTCCTCCTGCATAGGATCAGTCTTAAGAGGAACGTTCAGACTCTGTGTTCACCATTAGTAAAGGAATCTGAAATGGAATCTGAGGCTCTATTCATGAAGCCTTGCTCACATCTACTTAACGATAGTATCCGTAGATAGCCTGTATAGTATCAGGCTTTTGAGCAACGTTCTCTTTCAGACCACGAGAAATTATGGTTGAGGCACTACTCATATTTATTTGTGTGCCCAGTATGTTAACCAACTATAGAAAATTGGGTCGGAAATAGAGCATGATCCCTCCCCCTAATGTTTTTTTTTTCCTGTGCTCACAGACAAAGTAATTGGATCTCAGCTTGACAGAAAAGAAAACAAAAGAGAAAATTGGCAAGATATTTGTTTTGTTTCTGAAAACCATGTCTCCACGGTACAATCTGCATTCTTTTTTTTTCTTTTGATGAAGAGGCCTGAATTTTTCAAAATCAAAATCTTGTTTTCCCCCCCAAGCAGCACATCAAAGGAGGATATGAGAGAATTGTACCTAATTGGACCTGAAAAAAAAGCAGTGAGAGGGTTCTGGATAGATGTCATTTTTCTTCAGTCTTGAAAAGCATAGATAGTACTGTAGAGTTATCAGAACAGGCATGCAGTATGAAGTCAGTATTAAATTCATCCCATTGTTTACGCGTTAGTCAATAAGATTCTAATAACCAGGGTTGTGCGCCATTCAAAAACCAATGGAAAGAGCCTTTTAAATTTCAATCTAATTCTTACATTTGAATTGATGTAGAAAACATGATGCAGAATTTGAATGTAAAAAATAAATAAATGAAGAGGATGGAATGTTAGATGGATATGGTGATGGGAGGATGGATGAATTAAAGAAGGGAGGGAGGGATGGTTGATAGATGTATGGACTGTTAGATAGACACTGGTGGGTGGATGGATAGACAGGCTGGTGGATAGATAGAAGGAAGGAGGGAGGGACAGATGGATGGATGGATGATAGACAGAAAACAGACAGAATGATAGATGGATGGATGATGGAGGGATGGATGGATAGAAATAAAAATGGATGGATAAGTGAATAGATGGATGGATGGATTGTTGGATGGATGGATGGAGGGAGGGAGGGAAGGAAGGATGTTGGATGGATGGATGGAGGGAGAGAAGTAAGTATGTTGGATGGATGGATGGATCATAGACAGAAAACAGACAGACAGAATGATAGATGGATGGATGGATGGATGCATGGCTAGATGGATAGACAGAAAAACAGACAGAATGATGGATGGATGGTTTGATAGCTGGATGATTAACAGGCTGATGAATAGATTAGATGGATAGATGAAAGGATAGATGGATGGACAGACATACAAATAGATGGATGGTTTGATAGGTGGATGTTTGATAAATAGATGGATGGTCAGATGGCTAGACAGACAAATGGTTGGTCAATGGATGGATGGATGGATAGATAGAGGTAAACTTGTTTTGTCATTTTGCTTGTAATGAGCACTAAAGTTCGGTTATGAACCTTTAAACTACCACCAATTTAGAAATGCTGAGCTAAAATAAAACCTCTGGAAAGTACAACTGGAATAAAACAACAAATGATATGCTGGGTTTAAAGCTACATGTGGGCTGCTTTATTCCGTCTGGTGCATCTGAAGCCAGCAGCATGTGCTTATAGCAGATTAATCATAAGAGAGAACGGCCCGGACCCCTTCAAACATAAGCAAAGCTTATTTTTAATGTTATTTGTAGCTTCCTATATGTCTAATAGCTGTCTAATGTAATCGCTAAAGTGTCAGCATGCCTCAGCAGTTAGCCTTGGGTCCTCGCCGTCATCCAGTGGCACAAATCTAGTTCTGACAGGAGGAGGAAATGCTGCCTGGTGGGAATTATCACACCTCACTGGTGTGGCTGCTCCTCGTCCCGAAAGCTTAGTCAGACTATCCTCATATGAGAAAAAAACAAACAAACAACAACACACAGACCTGATGTGACCTGCACCCAACATCTAAATCCTAATCCTTTTAGCTGGGATTGTGCATTATGCATTATTTAGTGCTACAGGGTCATTTAATCAGTATGAGCCTCACTTCAAGCTTCAGTGGGTGGCAAAATGTAGTCATTCACGGTTCTGTAAAAAACGACACTGGCGAAAACAGTGGCATTGGCAGAAATAAATACAGGAGAGGAAAAGTAGACAAGGGAAGCAGTTTTTGTGGATTAAGTTTGTTTATGAGGGAAAAAAAATGAAGTAAATGTCCGTGTTTTTTTTAAATGAAGAAACAGGCTAAATATTTTAGAAGGGGAAAATATATTAATTTATTTATTTAACTAAAGTAATAGTTCCTGGTTTATTTTGAATAAGACATCTTTTTAGTGTTGGCAACAGTAAGAAAACTTTGTGTGCGTCCATATGTGGTTTCATCATCTTGTGAGGTGGCGCATCTTTACGGTGCATGCCAGTGTTTCCTGAACATGACAACAAACACCGCATGAGACTTGATGTCTGATTTACAATCAAATGACTATGTTACAAATTGTGATCCAGTTTTTATTTATGAGTAAGTAAAAAAGATTCACATGTTTGAATCAGAAGACACATTTGAATCAGTGAATCATTCAGAGCCGTTATTAATAGCACAACTGACTCTCTCACTGAACCGTTAATCATTTATTCTGAATAAAAATTATTGTTCAAAAGCCAACAATAACATTAACATGTTTAGTGACTGATTTCCTTTACAATCTATAGTCACAATCTCTAGTAATGCTCAAAAAGAATACTTATGACTTTTATTAATGAGGTACAATATCATAAAAAAGACAAATAAACTAAACAATTATAACAATCATGGAATTCTAAAATAACAACAAATATTGAAAAAAAATGTCATTATTAAGAGTAATACAATGTTAGCTGATGTGATGTGATAAATTTGGCTCCTCATACTCATTTTATGAGTTAATGATTCTTAAGTCATTATTTAATTGTAGTTTGAAGCCCTGTCTAAGATATGCAGTATAGTGTCTGAATGTTTTCATTGCTCTTAACTCATATGCATCAAGTGACATTTTGGAAATACAGTTGCGGAGTCTTTTCAGTTTAGCTTTTAAATAAAATGGAAGCTTATAAAAGAGTCAAGACACTTAATTATACACCATATTTAAGGGTCACATTACCAGGTCATTAAAAATGTCACTTAGCAAATTTAGAAAATGAAGGAGGCACTATTAAAATAGCTATCAAAAAAGAGTAAAATATCATATAAAGGGGCTGTGTACCAAAACTATTTATTTTCCCAGATGAGGAAAGCAATAAATTGTTTCTTAATGAAATTAACAGTTTTTCAGAAGCTATTTATCAGCGCTAATTGCGAAAGCTCGCGTTATCAAAAGCTAGTCAATTGTTTTGTTAAGGAATTATTGAAGTCTCACATGGGGTGTGTTTTTCAGCTGCTGGAAGGAGAGAGAAAATTAGTAGCTGAAGGGCTTCAAAACCATTTGAATGCTTCACTGTTAATTTTAGCGGTGTGAGCAAGAGCCTTCGATTTCTCCAGCGTTTTGTCTGTTCTCCCTTGCTTTGTGGTTTTAGAGTTTTGGGTGATTGCAATTTAGCTCCATTTGTTACCTCAGCCCTGGTCCAGAATGTAGCATTTAATTTTAGGCTTTGCTGAATTGCTGAATTACAAGTGATGTCAAGTGTGCTTAATCAGTGGATATTTTTCTCTTTTTTTCTGTTCTACCCTATTGGAAAAAGAAAAGTTTTAAACTGTTGCACAGCAGTAATGCCACCATTCCTGGCATAAAGAAATATTTTGGATGTGATTGGTTTGCAGTATTCATGCCATATCTGAGCACCATTATCATTGTTGTATGAATTTATTGTAAGTTTCACTTCTGAAGAGATCAGTTCAGTTGCTGTCACAGCAGTAAATACTGTAATTTATTGTGATACATGTAATTGTCATGGTGGACAGTGTGAGGATCATAAAAACATTAAGCATATGAGCATATGTACAAACATATAATATTGCTCAGTTTGTTTACTACAAACAATAGGCTACTTTTTAATATGAGTGACCCATTTCCAATATATTTTCCTGTATAAACTCTAGTTTATACTGTGTGAGAAAATTAAGCATTATATTATAAAGACAACATATTTTTTTCCAAAGTTAAATAGCTGACTTTTATTTTTTTCATTGTACTAAAGCTAAAGTAAATTAATAAAATAATTACATTCTATTAAGTTGTCAGTGTATTATTTTCCTGTTAGTGTGCGTTTAGATTTATGCATTTTTCAGTGCATTTTTTATTTATTAGTACAGCACTTCTATGATATTGTTCCAGAACAGCTTAATACTGTAAATCTAATTGATGTGAAATATGAAATACTTTTTCACAAATAATATTTAGTTATGATTTTTTTTTACATACAACTTTTCAGATTTGATTGTTTTTGTATGTAACTTTAGCTGTCATTAAAATAATCATAATTAATTACACGTATTACAGATATTTAGAAATGTGATATATATATATATATATATATATATATCTCACATTTCTAAAAGATGAGTTAAAGTGTAATTAAACTCATCTTCAGAAAGAAATGTGATTGTTTTGTTGTATGGAAAAGAGCAGCTTTGAGTGAACGGGTGACTGAAATCTAGCGTGGCGTCAGTTCTGGCAGGTCACATTAGTCAAGCTTGCATCAGCTGACTCTCAGCTGGTCTCCATCTACCTATGGAAATACGACACCTATCTAAGTATTCATATATAAGGTCCCGCAGTAGTATTAGCAGTTCGCATTGCTCAGTAGCTAATTAATCTCCTCCATCCCCAACTCCTCCTCTGTCAGTCAGGATTCAGCCTTCTGATTCTCCTTTGAATCAGACTAATTCTAAAATGTGTACATAACATTATTGAACTTAACAATATCTGCAATACATTTATGTTGGTTCTGTTCTGTTTACCCTGGGGGGGTTATCGCTGCTCTCCCTGCTCTCATCCATGCTAGGCTGCATGGATGCGCAGGGAGTTCTTGCCCAGAACGGAACATACCGCCAATCCAAACTGTATGCTAATTGTCAATCATCTTTGACGATAGTGGTCCTGACAGAACACTCAATAAAGTGGGATCTCACGGCAAAGAGGAACTTGGCAGGAGTGTCTGTGGAAAAAGCCACAGATGTATAATTGGTATTGTTCACTGTCCATTCGGTGTGTTAATCAGCCACGGTTCCTCTGTCCACTTCATTCTGTCATGTCAGCCATACGGACTGACTGCAATGGTCAATTACTCACTTTTGTTTGCGGTGCGATTTTGGCCGTCCCCTGCAGTGCATTGTGTTTGGTGGTGTAATAAGTGCACACGCTTCATTTGGGCATTTAATGAAGGTTGACTGAAGAACAACGAGTTTATATCAGTAGTTTAGAATTACATATACAGCTTCTTGCTCTTCTGTTCAAGTGTGAGTTAAGTCTGACATTTATTATAAGTATGTGTTTGCATTTACAGTATTTGTATATATGTGTATATAT
>NW_015505204.1:918471-919088 GCF_001515645.1 Sinocyclocheilus grahami
TGCTTAGGGTTGTATATGTATTTGTATCTATTACGATGACAAAATTACCTGTAAATGTACTTTACTAAAACTGGGCAGGGCTTAGACCAGAACCATGTCAAATCTGTAAAAAGATCATATTTAGATTGTATAATTTATAGTTTCCAAGAATAAAGAGCACAATATAATAATAATCCTTATAAAGATGATGATGATGATGATAATAATAATACTACTACTACTATTATTATTATTTTTATTATAAAATGTTTATTTTATTGCAACCTTTATTTAAATTAATAATAATAATGATGATTATTATTATTGTTGTTGTTGTAAGTTGAAAATCTGTATAAATGTAAAAAAAAAAAAAAAATCTGTATGCTCGCACATGAAAATGCAACACGGCTATTCGTTTCGAACTTAAAATCCTAAAATTAACACTTTTGTCATATTGACTTAAGAGACTGCATTGTGTTGTTCATAGTGTTGCATAATTCATTAACATTTATCTTTGTGCTTCTTGGATAATCTTTTTTTAGAATTCATTATTTTTTGTTATAATTCATTATTTGTGATTAAAGTATTTGGCTTCATGCACTTGATGCATGTCTGAGTGTGTGTGTGTGTGTGTGTGT
>NW_015505204.1:919274-958644 GCF_001515645.1 Sinocyclocheilus grahami
TATATATATATATATATATATATATATATATATATTGCTTAGGGTTGTATATGTATTTGTATCTATTACGATGACAAAATTACCTGTAAATGTACTTTACTAAAACTGGGCAGGGCTTAGACCAGAACCATGTCAAATCTGTAAAAAGATCATATTTAGATTGTATAATTTATAGTTTCCAAGAATAAAGAGCACAATATAATAATAATCCTTATAAAGATGATGATGATGATGATAATAATAATACTACTACTACTATTATTATTATTTTTATTATAAAATGTTTATTTTATTGCAACCTTTATTTAAATTAATAATAATAATGATGATTATTATTATTGTTGTTGTTGTAAGTTGAAAATCTGTATAAATGTAAAAAAAAAAAAAAAATCTGTATGCTCGCACATGAAAATGCAACACGGCTATTCGTTTCGAACTTAAAATCCTAAAATTAACACTTTTGTCATATTGACTTAAGAGACTGCATTGTGTTGTTCATAGTGTTGCATAATTCATTAACATTTATCTTTGTGCTTCTTGGATAATCTTTTTTTAGAATTCATTATTTTTTGTTATAATTCATTATTCGTGATTAAAGTATTTGGCTTCATGCACTTGATGCATGTCTGAGTGTGTGTGTGTGTGTGTGTGTATGTGTGTGTGTGAGAACGTGTGACTGAGAAAGAGAAAGCAAAGGGAGTGGCATCAATAGCCATTTTGTTGCCAAATCGAGTTCTACAGAGCATTTATACGTAACGTCACAATGCAATACTCCTTTATGTGCCACGTCACACAGGTCTAGTCAAAACCTCATCTCTCGCTCTCTTTCTTCCCTAGAATGCATGCCGGGGTGGAATGATGAAATAGACGGCACCTATATAACTACACCTGCTCGCCCGCGCCATACATCACAGCTTTCTGGTGCGGTTACAGGAAGTGTCTTATCTGCCTTCCATGTAGTTCTCTCTCCCATAAAGTATTCCTCCATTGCTCTGCATAGCTGCTCACTCACCTCTTCCCCATTGATTTTTTTTGGGCTGTGTTCACCTGCCTCGAAAGTGCCAGAGTAAAGCGTTGATTCAGCAGCACTCTCCGAGTGGAAAGGCCATTGAGTATCTATGGCAACCGTGAACCTAAAGCTCTTCATAACAGTGACAATTTTCTTTGCTCTCCGTGTCTTTTCCTCATATCTTTCTGCGTCCCGTCCAATATGTCAACCAGCTCTCCTTTTGCCACCAGATTCTCAGCCTCGTGGAACTTAATGGGCTCATTATACGGCAGACAACCTGTTGCTGTCAGCTCACAAAACCCACTGCCATCATTAAGATCAAATGTCGGTTCAACCCGGAGGGGTCACAAAGCTGAACATTTAAGAAGGTAAAAGAGACCTTTGATGAGAAAACCCTCCCAAACTTGTTCCCTTAAAGCGATATTCAGTTGGCTGGTGGTTGAGGAGTAGATATGGAAAGTCTGTAAAAAAAGGTGTAATTAGATCTTTTAGGGTTCCAGAGAGATGGGCAGGATAATGGAAACCAAAACTCAGATTATTCGTGTGTATCTCCTCCCCATTATGGGCACGTTTTATGAGGTATACATCCATTAAGGACATGAATCTACCTGCAAATGATCAAGTGAAGAAAGATTAGAGCTCTTACGTGATGTAGCACCTGCTCACGAACCATTTACTCAGACCAATTATGCCAATAAAAAGTTGAGGAATCTAATAGAAAAGTATGATTTGCTTGTTCTTCCCGGCTCCAGGAGCCATTACAAGAGTGGAGGTTGTTAGATATTTATCACATTTCACAACACAGAGCAAAAGATCTTTGGCTAAGAGGCATCTTTCTGAAGGCAAAATCCATTTGAGATGTCGAGCGCTCAGGTTATACTATCCACACGCTGTTGATTTTTCACCGAGTTTAAACTCATTATGCTACCCGAGGGGAGCTCGGAGCACTGTGCACTCGATAAATTCAGTCTCTTCTCCAAGGCTTTTCTCTCTATCTCCAACGCACCACTCTGGCAGGTGGAGGGAAAATGCGCAAAGTTCTGGGGCTGAGGAGTTTTTCCTGCCCTATGCTGTCAGGAAATGAGCAAGAGATCTTTTTTTACTTCAAAGAAGATAGATCGCTTTGGCTTCGTAACCCAACCTGATCAAGCTAGCATCCCGTGTGTGTCTGAATACAAATGAAGCAGTCGCAGCAACCAGAGATGGTTTACCTCTGGCCCGCAAGGATGGAATGGGATTTCAAAGTCGTTAAATTTTTTTTGTGCGTGTTAAAGACAGCCTGTGGAGAATTCCGGAACCAGAAGGATCTGCTTGACCTTGTGTCAGATGAGAAAAACACTGGCTCCGCTGTGCTTCCTGTCGCATTTTGTCAGAAAATGTATTCATCAAATGTGAAAATGAGCAGAACTCCTCCCACTGCCTGCTCACTTTCACTGCGCTGACATATTGGGTTGTTGATATCGGCGGGGCCGTGCACAGCGGATACGAATGGCAAACACTCATTGATCAGCTGGTTCGGCAGGGAAATCTAGAGGTGCCAATGCAACAAGCTCTCTTATTACTCATTACTCTTACGACTGGGTCAGGGTAGTTTAGCTCTGAAAACATGACAACACAACAGGTGCCAAATTCCAGGTGCATGTAGGCTGATTTGAGCAGTGAATATGAAGAGGTTGGATGTCATCACTCCAGAAGAGAGTAATAAATTCATGAATCAAATTACTCAGCTTGAAGTGATTGAAGAAGGTTTGGTGTACTGCAGTTAAGCCAACTTAACCAATTTGATTCATGAATATATTTCTCTCATCTGCTGTAATGTCTTTGTTTTTTTTATAAAAATAATGTTTCTTTAAAAAATAGTTTGAGCAATTACTTTTTAAAATGATTTTGATAATAATAATAAGAAAAATAGGTATTTATTTCTAAATAGTCTGAAGAAATTAAATAAATGTGTAACATTTTTCAATAATTTGATGTTATATTTAATATGTTTACATGACATGTTTCACAGCAGTTATTTTTTTAAATAATGTTAATTATTTTAATATATTTACTACTACTACTGCTGCTGCTGCTACTACTACTAAATTAATGTACTTAGGTAAGCAAATCAGTTTTAATCATGTTAGTTTATAATGTTGTGTGTATATATATATATATATGTGTATATATGTATGTGTATACGTTTTCTATAATATTTATAAATTATTATTTTTACATAAGGTAATAAGGAGGTCTGTAAAATCACTGCAGCATTCACAGTGTTACTTTACTATTTCAGCACCACGGACAAGTCCAGATAGACGCAGCCCAACTGTGCTGTTTTGCTGGTGCCAGAAGCCTGCTAGGAGCCAGTTGACCCCTGTGTGACAGCATAAACAAGATTTAGTAGGAGCTCAATATATGCCATGGGTCTGGGTCTCTCCACCAGCCTTGTATAATTAAAAAAAAGTTTATCCGTGCTTTTCCAGAATAGCTTGGTAGTGAGCGAATCTTATCCTCCTACAGTTGCAAATGACTTTCTGATCAGCACTTCAATTAGAGTCTGCTATATGTTATATATTAAGTTATTATAATGGTGAATGGAATTATAATGGTATTATAATGTTGGGGCAGAATGATAGGTACGTTTTGTGAAAGGCTTTGATTTTTGGGTCAAAAAATGTTTGAAGCAATTGTTCACTCTTTGTTTCCTCAGTCATTTTGACTTACTGTAGTGTTCTTTTTGATGTACTGTGTATATTTGCTGAATAAGATGTGTTGACTGAATATCATAGAGTTTACCGCTGATTCAGTTACAGTGTTCAGCCAAGGCGGCTGAGAGCTGTGCTTCAGAAACCTGTTTATGGATGCAAAGTACGCTTTTAATGTCAGAATCTCTTCTCTCCCAGATTCATTACAGTTTGATGATATCAAATGATTGCCCCCCGCTCCAAAAACAATAGGCTGCTGACTCCCTTTGGCATCAGATCCGAATCTGATGTCTCACTCCTGCAGAAATCGATGAGTCACTTTGCTGGAACATGTCTGACTCTAACCATATTCTTTTGAACAAGAGAGATGCTCTCTGGTTTCATTCATAGTTACAGTGAAAGGCACTGAGTGGAAAACTATTGCAGAAACACTCAATTTTGGCTCACTGTTCCTTAGGATTCATTTGCACTTCTTTTACAACCTACTTGTCTAACAATCGCCGTCACTGAGCCTTGATACAGAGTGGCCACTTTAGCTTTCAGCACAAGTTTAAATACAAATCGCTTCTGGTTTCCTATCTGACTTTCCAGGGCAAATAAACAACATTGGACCAAATTTTGGCTGCCTATGGATCACCCATCTCTGCCAGCCTGTCTCTTATTGATTTTAATAAGATGCCAGCGCTGCATTTTCCCATGTTAAATGTGGCAGGTCCTCTTTCTGTCTTATCATTTTCTTATTTAAATCTGACATGCCTGAATGCGCAGCGCTTTACGGAGAGGCAACAGTCTTTAAGGTGATTTATCACGCAGCAAAAGCAAACTCAGCCAAAGGCAGGTAAGGACAACAGAACAAAAGACACAACAACAGGTTTGAATGGAGAGATTTATTTCACTCAGCAGTACGCCTCCACTTTTTTTAAGTCTGCAAGTACAATATGACTTGATCGCTGCACATTCAGCTGCCATTTATTTTTTATTTTTTAAACGGCTCTCAGCCTTCTGCGGTTGATGCACCAGGTGGATTTGGAAGGATATTTGGTTATATAACTGATATCACAGCTAGGTGACTACCGTCCCCCACCCACTATCATCTTCAAACAACCCTGGAAACACACAGGACAGGCTTTATGCAGTGCTGGAAGAAAGCAGTAATCACAAATGGAAGCATTATAATTTTGATTAATGCAGTGGTGGATTAAAACTTGCCCCTTTCACTAATCACCCAGGCTGAGTACCCACCGTGCCTTTGCCCCAGGCCTGCCATCCACTGTACCCATTAGAGAGCGCCAGGTTTAGTCGATCTTCAAGAACCGAGTGTTCTTTATTTATTTATTTTTCTTTTCTGCTTCTGACTTTCTTTTTCTTATATGTACAGCACACACACACACACTATCGTTCAAAAGTTTGGGGTCAGTAATACTTTTTTATTGTTGTTGAAAGAAATTAATTCTGTTACTCAGCAAGTAAACTGTAAATTGATTGATCAAAAGTGACACAAAAAATATATTTATCCGTTTTATTTATTTATATATATCTTTTTTAAAGATGTTATAATGTTATTTCTTAAAAATGTATGTATTGTGTGTGTGTGTGTGTGTGTGTATATATATATATATATACTGTATATATTAGATAGATAGAAGATACAAAGATTTCAGTTTCAAATAAATGCTGTTTTTTTTAACTTTCTGTTAATTAAAGTATCCAGAAAAAAATGTAATGTCCACAAAAATCATAACTTTTATCCATAAATATAATTCATAATAAGAAATGTCATGTGAGCAGCAAATCAGCATATTCTAATGATTTATGTAGGATCATGTGACACTGAAGTGTGGACTAAAATTCAGCTTTGCATCACAGGAATAAATTATGTTTTGCAATGTGTTAAAATAGAAAACATTTATTTTAAATTTTAATAATATTTCACAATATTACTGTATTTGTGATCAAATAAATGCAGCCTTGGTGACCATAAGACACTTCTTTCAAAAAACTGGTAGTGATGCTAATTTTCTGCTAGGACATTATCCATTAAAATTAATACGGAAGATTCATTCTTATCACAGTACATTGGAGCCTATTTTTAAGGACTTTTCTTAGCAATGTAAAGCAATTAACTATTAAAAACATGAACTTTGGCAGCCCTAAAATACCAACACTAGAACTTAAGTAATAATAATAAAATACATACATAAATAAATAATCTGGAATAAGAAAACTCTGGCAATAGTAGATTAGAAACTAATAAAACCGAGATAAATTAACAAATAAAATAGAAGTAAAATTGAAAGAATAAAATTCTATAAAACCCCTGCTTACAGCAGATATACCACCTGCAATTTACAACAATTAGTCTTTACTCAGCAGCAGGTACAGTTACAGAGTGCCTATTAATGTGTGGTTTTGGTTATTTATAGCCTGCCCCCTTTCCCCCCTCCTGCTGTAAGGAAGTGTATTCAGAGAGGGAGGAAAGAGGAAGCAGAAGAACGAGAGTGAGGGAGGCAGCCTCTGCAGTGACCCCTGGGTGCCGGGAGCAGGGCCGCATCTCAAAGCCCGCCGGAGGCGCATTAGTTATTACACCAGCCTGGCATGCCACACGACACTCGGGGCGATGCCGGCGCATGCTGTAGCCTTTCATCTGAAGCCTCTCTGTGTCTCCCCAAACATCTGGCTGCACGTTTGTCCTACATTATGCCTGGAAAATGAACAATTTGCTTGCCGGTGGCTGCCTTTGAGTGACAGCAAAGACAAAATATGGGAGAGTGTCAGGATTGGCAGAGAGATCTCACAAGCCTATTTAATGCGCTCACTACTGTATGGGAACCCAGCAGAAATATCCTTCTGAAAGACAGGTCTGACTGTCAGCGCAAAGCTATCATCTACATTAATTGTGGTGGTCGATACAGTAGTATGTGTCATTACGGCCGCCGTGCTTTAAAGTGAGATTTGTGGATTGGGCCTTTTTGTCTGTGGGCTTGAATTCTTCAAGTGAGGAGAGCGAGCACTGTTATTGACATTGTTTAGAGCTCTTAGCAGATATTAGAAGCTGAGGTGGTTTGCTGAATGCTAAGCTTTCACCGTGCTTCTGTTGAAATGTAGCTTTTAGTTGCAGTGGGTGGAATGAATCACAACAGGTCAAGCCAGTGATCCACTTTTAATGACTTCAGTGTATTAATGTAAAAAGTGCATTAAAACATTCAAAGGCTCGTCCAGGGCAAAACTGAGCATGTCAGTTAACATATTTATGAAACGATATGAGATGGAATGACACAGAGCAAGATTTGCAAGGACGATTCTCGCCTTTGTGAATATAATATATATTTTAAAAAATGATGAGAAAGAATTTCAGAGTGTTGCAACATATTATACTTATTATGGTGATATTGGAAACAATTTTTTTGAAGAATACATTTCTTTCAAAAGTGTATGAGGTGGCGGATCCCCTAAAATAGGTGATGGAACCAGTTCATGATGTGCTGGATATGGCTTGTCTTGGTATAATGAACAATTCACCACGCCTGTTAAGTTTCCTTAGGACCCCAGGGAGTAGCTGTTTGTAATGCCTAATTAAATAAAAATGTATCATCGCAATATTTGCGCATGGTATGGGTTAATGGTATGCTAAGCTAGTACTCTGAGCCATTAGCTAGCAAAACCTAAAACTTTAACTTAAAAAAAAATAAACTAAACTTTTGTATGTAACGATTTACAAAAATGTATTGTCATAATAGCCACATAAAAATAGTTCAGACAAATATACTAATGTCCAAAAGTTTAGGGGCGATATGATTTTTTATATTTTTGAAATAAGTCTCTTATGTTCTAAGGCTGCATTTATTTGATTAAAAATACAGTAAAAATAGTAATAATGTGAAATATTATTACTATTTATTTATTTATTTATTCAACGTTGCATGTTTTATTTATTTTTTTGCTGAAACATGGTATTTTTTTCAGGATTCTTTGAAGAATAGAACCACATTTATTTAAAAATCTGTCACTTCGAATTTATTTAATACATCTATGCTGAATAACGACATTAATTTCTGTCAATTAAGTAAATAAATAAATAAAAACAATTTGTAGGATATCTAATCAGGCTCTATATAAAAGACTACCCATTAAAAATGCTTATAGCCACTGGAATGCTTTGGGGTCGTAGGGAGACTCTTTTCAACTGGTGGACTGAATTGTTCATGATGGCGGCATCAATTTTATATTTATATATACAAAGGGATATTGAGGATATTAGTGCAGAACATCAAGTGATTCAGAACATGCTGTGACATGTGGAACCTGCCCAGCTGTGATGCTGCAATCACACGATTTGGATGACAGTTGGGGTCTTCCTACTGGAGATAGATCTCACTGCACGAATGCACAGAGACTAATATTTCTTAATACAGCAGCTACACTGTAGTTGGATTGCATCACAAAGTGTTTAAAGTGTTTTCTCGATGAGGTCTAAAGTGATTAAGTGATTAAATGTAAAGTTTTGCTGCACAAACTATGAAAGAGAATATTAAATGTGGAACTCCGAATATTTTTCGTTGGATGTGACTGCGAACTTTTAAGTTTTCATGGGTTTAGAAAAGTATTCGTTTGGTTTCCTGCCGTAAAATAGTCCTGAAGTTGAAAGTCATGTCAAGCAAAGCTGACAAATAGAAGAAATCTGGTCTCTGAAAATTAAATGATGATACGGTAATGCATTTTTTATTGTAAAATTATTCGAAATGTTATATTTTATTTATTTTCCAGATTGTTTGCCTTATGAGAGATGGGCACAGATGAAATGGAGTCTTTTAGAGTGGGCTCTCAAGGGGGCTTGCTTAAGGTTTCATTACACTGCAAGGGAGGTTCAGTTGTCTATTACGATAGACATAGACCTGTCTGCTGAAACACTGACATATTCCCAAGAGACCCATTAGTAAAAATCCCGTTTCTGTGAGTAGGAGAGACCGTGGAGTGTTGTAACGATAAGTTGTAAAACTATCAGTTTAACCAAATAGAAATGAGCTATAGCCTACACTCTTAAAAATAAAGGTGCTTCACGATGCCATAGAAGAACCTTTTTGTCTAAATGGTTCCTTAAAGAACCTTTAACATCTGAAGAACCTTTCTGTTTCACAAAAGGTTCTTTGTGGTGAAATAAGGTTCTTCAGATTACAAAAACGCAAGAAAGAGATGGTTCTTTAAAGAACCTTTGACTGAATGGTTCTTTGTGGAACCAAAAATGGTTCTTCTATGGCATCGCTGTGAAGAACCTTTTGAAGCACCTTTATTTTTAAGAGTGTAGGGGTTGAAATCAGTCATGTGACCACCGTGTAACACATTTTATAAGGATGCATAATTTAGTACCTGTCTAATAATTTGATTTGTGATCATGCAAATGCTAAATGACAGCAGATTATCTCGTTTAATTTAATCCGTAACATCAAAAATCTTTTTCATCTCGGTATTAAAATTGACCAGTGTACTCGATGCTAATTTAAACAGTTTAGAGATAAGTCGTATATTTATGATTCACTTTAATTTGAAGTAGATGAATATGAGATATTATAATCAAAGTTTGAGACAGGCAGTCAAAGAAAAAAAAAAGCTACAGACTTAACATTTTACAACACTCCTTGGTTTCTGTTGTAGTTATCAGACAATGTTATTTCTACATGGATATTCCTCCTGAGCATCTCATGGTCAGCATTCTTCACATTAATATTAGACTTGATAAAAAATCACAACCTATGAGACCAAACTGCCATTATGGGTTTTCAACAGATGCACTTGGGAAAGATTTTCGATGTCCCTTTAAAAAATATCCCCAGCAAGATCGTTGCAGTTCCTTTACCAGCCGCAAAGTGCGTCTTTGCTCCACTTTTGAGGCGCTCACATTCAGTTCCTCTCCGTACTGAGGGCAAGTGGAGATATCTGCATTTTATCAACCCGCGAACCCACAATCGTGAGGAACGAGGGTAAAAAAAACCCCTCTCTAGTCTTCTACCCTCATTGCGACACCTAAAGAACTGCACCGGGATGTGTTTTTGTTTTTTTTTCTGATGAGACGACGGATTGTGGATTAACATCAGTCTTAAAACTGCATTAGGGAAATCATATGCTGTTTTACTCTGCGAAATAGTTGGACCGAATCATGTCGCTGTCACAGATGTTTCTTGCTTGAGCTTTTCCTTCGTTTGGATTGTATTTTTCCCTCCTCCCGCCGTCATTAGTGGGAGACGCACTCTGGAAATGTAGGCAATGGCAAAGAGTATTGGAAATAGAGCTTCATGGTAATTATGTGCATCATTTGATCTATCTTGGGAGCTTCTTGCGTTGTTTGTTTGTAACCGAGACTGTCGTGTTTTGTTCATTTTATAAATACAAATATAAATACATGCAAAAAGAGCAGAAGTAGCACAATAAACTTGCGCGTTTGACTGGATTGTAGGATTCCAGGACTTCAATAAAACTGCTCTAAATGTGAAATTGTACAGAAGATGAGCTTTCAGCGTCTGTAGCTACCTTATAATGTCCATAAACCGAGAACATCAGGAAGAAATAAACTGGGATGCGACGTGCTGTAACTTAAATAAGCATTTAATACAGTCTGCAACCCTTGAAGACCCATTATCAGATGTATTTAAAGTGTAACCTAATGTGCTCACCCCTCAACTTGCATGAGAATTATTCTGTTTTGATTAAGGTGATTCTCATTTTACCCTTCTTAATTTGAATTAATCCGACAAATTAGTCGAGATCATATTAACGGACTGATAATGAGGTCTTGAAGGTACCTCTGCCTCAGGCAGCTTTGACGTCGCGGTCGTGTATGGATTGTGCATCGCCTATATTGGTCATTTATTTATTTATTTTTCGATGCATATCATACTGAGTGATGGAATGGCATTTTTGAATATTGTTCGGCGTTAATACTTGTGCAGCAACTTGTGCAGATCTCAAGGCGTTTGACGGCGTGATGATCAAGCAAACTTGCCATTCACGGTCGACGCGAATGCGTTTGTATAAACGACAGAAACATGTCCTCTTCGACGCTTAAGATGCCTGGGTTTTTTATATTTTTTTTTACCTAGACTCGGTTTAAGTTCGAGAATAGCGCTTTCTGAAAAATGTTTGTCTTTTAAAAGATTAATAGTTCACCCAAAAGGGAAAATATATAACTAAGTAATTTACTCTCCATCGTGTTGTACCACATACGTATGACTTACTTTCTTCTGTGAAACGCGACATAACGTGTCAGTCAGGATGTCTGAGTGTCCATTCACTGTCATTGCGTCTTTTCTGCATGCAGTGGAAGTGAACGGCGACTGAGGCTGTCATTCAGATAGCCTAAACGGCTTTTCTGTTCAGCGGAAGAAAGTCATAAGAGTTTGGCACAACGTGAGGTTGAGGAAATGCTTTAAATGCTATTCGTTTCGTCGAGGCGCACCGCGTTCATTCAGTGTTAAATACCGACATTCCCCCAACGTCAAAACCAGACAATTTAGCTTTTTTTTGTTTTCTTTTTCTCGGCCAGCACTTCATGTCAAACTTGTCAGGCACCAGGGCATTTTGGTCATTTCGGTTTAGCTAGAAACGTCTTGAGGTAAATGCGTGTCGTTTACGAATTCATATTTGGTGAAATATCACATCTAAATGTAAAAATAACCACTAAAGGTTATTTAAAGGTTGTTATACATAGTCATTTTGTCTATGTATGTATAAAACAAACAAACAAAAAAACTAACCGTGTTGTGGAGGCTAGTTTGTGTTTCTCCTGTCTGCCTGAAGACCAGGTACCAAATGTGTACAGGGGAGGGAGCCAGTCCATAAATAATGGAGGCTTTGACTCTTCCTGCTAATGTTGCTTCATGGATTCTGATAAATGAAGACAGCCGCCTCCAAGGCCCATTTGTGTCTCCACACGAACACGTTTTATGTACTCCGCCATCCTCAAATACGTTTTTCTTATCCTTTTTGCTCCAAATTCTGTATAAAGACGCAATACAAGCCTAACTAAAATATGTGGCTCTGATGCTGCTTTGATTCTGTGGAAATGAAATGCAGCATCAATGCAGTCTTAAACTTAAAAAAAGCTTGTATATTATAGACTAAAATAACACTTTTCATATTTCTATTAATGTCACATTTCTATATGCATAATAGGGATGTAACGATTCACGATTCGATTCGAATCACGATTTTGATTTCACGATTCGATTCACGATTTTTTAAACAAAATTAGATTTAAGACAAATTATAAATTAAACGTGTCCTTTTATTATTGCTTGGACAAAATGCTGCACGTTTCTTTGTGAAATTGAAATATAACACTATAATAATATACTAATATAGCACTTGCATATTATTGCTCTTTTGTTGGTTTTGATTGCTTCCATTGTCCTCATTTGTAAGTTGCTTTGGATACACGTGTCTGCTAAATGACTAAATTTAAATATAATGTAAAACTAAATTGAAATTTTAAAACAAGCCCCACATCAAATAAATAAGTAACACAAATAAAATACATCTCTTCATATAAACAAAATAAGGCTTTGTCTGTGCTCTTTCCTTTTAAAATTAGAGGCAACCACTGCATTTTAATCATGATCCAAACAAAGATGCTGCATACATGCAACATGAGCAGTTTTTAATCTAAATTAGAATGTATAATTTCGAAATTTTAAGCAAAAACAGAATGGTTTGACTTCAGTTTTGTGAAACTATACATACAAAAATATCTGCATGAAACCGAAACAGCAGACGAGCTGAACGAGACGAAGATTCACTCTCTGCCAGCAGGTGGTGCTTAATGCGTTTCCTTTGTTTCGGCTGTAAGCAAAGCAGCGCTGCACTTATGAACTTTAATATGCATTATACAGAGGCAAGATAAAAAGAAAAAATACCATCTAAACTTTTCTAAAGACAGTAAGTTCCCTTTAGACATACTTTCATATAAACTCCTACCTCTAAATTAATCGCGATTTGTTTAGCATCTCAACCGATTTTAATCGTCACATATTTGAATCGATTTTCAACCGGCTCGCGGTTATACCACATAAACATAATATTACAACTTATATATGTACAAAATTATGCAGTTATTGCGTGCTATAGTCAGAATGTGTGATCCTGTTGTGGATGCGCTCTTCCCATAACAACGCGCTGAAACACGGCAACTAAACCCAAAGAATTCACAACGTTTTATTATAATAATGTTCTCATTAGAATGTTATATACATGACATTCCCAATCATAGTTATTAATGTTGTGCACTGCTGTTTGAGCTGCGTGCGCTGAGCTAAAGATGATCACCGGTAAACTGAAGCGCTCTTTTTAACTTAACCAAACGCATTCTATATGAGATAAATCAGATATACATCAAATAAACACAATATTACAACGTACAATTGCACAAAAGGCTGCAAATTAACAGTGCGCATCTGAAGTGTCTCTGAAGGAAATAATGCATTATTTATCGGCTTTAAGATATCGGCCAAATATTCTTATCAGGCCGATACCGATAACAGAAAAAATGAGCATTTATCGGCTGATACCGATATGGTGGCCGATATATCGTGCATCCCTACTATATTATATAATTTATTTTTTCTGTGTAATTCCAGTTATGGTTTAGGTATAAATAGTGTATAGATGCATCCCCCACGTGCCATTGCAGTGTAAAGATGGCAAATGTTTTTAAGTTCTTTAAACTTAGTTGCTGTCAAGATGCTTAATGGTGTCACCCTAAAGTTTACTCTGTGATTGGTTGGAAAATATTTCCATTTACTGAGTTGACATTAAACCTTTGTCGGTTACATGGTGATTAATTACCAGGGCTTTGTTCTGCCTTCATTGACGCTCTTCATTATGTGATATGAGGATCGCTTCATAATCAGCACGCAGAGCGTATGTCACTGTTTGAAAGTGTGAAGGGGAAAGTGATCTGTGTGTGTGTGTGTGGGTTCTCAGTGGTTGTGTTCATAATATTCCTACATTTCACAGAGGCCAACTTGGAGGTGTGTTGGTTTACAGTCTGAAACTAATATTGAGTCGTGATCTTGGTGTGAATTACCTGTGATTTTTTTCACAGTGATGTATATTGAAAGTCTGCTATTATAACGCTGTGATTTCCCACTGAGGTTTATAATCATCTGAGACTGAATAGTCTCTTTTTAGAGAATATCATAATTACTATTGTATGCCTAGTTGTTTGAACAGAAGCCACCACCACAGTGAGAACTCACTCTCTCTTTAAAAAGAGATGAAGCAAGATTTTATGTGGCAGATTATGTGACGACATTTTCTGGACGTGCTGTTGTGTTTTTGGTCAGTTTTTCTTCTTTACTTTTAAAGGTGCACTGAGTAAAAACAACTTTACATCTAAAGAAATCAACAGTACTTATGACAGATTTGTTTAAAGAATGTACTGTAAACTCACATGAGATGAAGAGTCATTCATATCAGTGACTTAGAAGACATTCCACATAAGGTTGGTCCACTTCCTGATGATTTTTTGTTTATTTATAAATATTTATATTACATAAAATGGTTAAAATGTTTTACAACATCATCATTAAAACAACAACAACTAATAATAATAATAATATTGGCAAATTGTTTTAAATGTTACAATATGTGTTAAGTATATATGTAACATCTCCAAGTCATGAATTATATAATGCAATGTATAATTATATAATAAATGTATAATTAGGAACATCTTATAAAATTCCACAGGTATCAGTCATATAATTTATTTAGGCCTACCTAAAATTCATTTGAGTAGAGACTAGTTGTTTCCTGTTGAATGCACAATGTAATGCTATTATTGGGTGCTATTCTTAAAGACCCAACATATAGTATTAATTTGTAGATCTGATCCAATATCAACTGACTGATAACAATCAAGTAGAAATGTATAAATATTGATAAATGTATGTTTAAAACCAATTTCCAGTCTATTTTTTGTTAAGATCACATGACCAGCTGAATATTGCTCACTTTATCTCAATAACTCTCCTATTATTGGACAAATAATAGCATAAATAAAAGAACAATATGCCTTTTTTACTATATCAAAAACATTTTTTGTGATTATTATTATTATTATTATTATTATTATTATTTAAAAAGATAAATAATACTTAATGCACCTTTTAATTAGGTAGTTAAAGAGTTTGGAGTCCTCATACCTGCAGTTCAGATCATCTTATTCAGCATTGTGTCTCAAATGCTTCCAAATCCTGCTGAACTCTCAACCACATTGGCGCGAATGGAATACTAATTCACTGATCGTGGGCCATTAAATGTGATTAAGGCGATGTGATTGGTCTCTCTGCATACATCTTGTGTGGAGCATGGCACCCGTTGTCTCTTTACTCTGTTTTATTGTGCAGACGAGTGCCTTTGTTTGACTGTCTCTTGCTTGTTTTGTTTTGTTTGTTTGTTTTTCTACTGCAAGAAAACGATTATTTTGCTGTAATCATTTTGGCATAGCTGACATCGCTGTTCGCAGCAAGCTGGAGGGAAACGACAATGGTTGCCCTTTGAAGAATACGCCATTCTGTGTGTTTCACGTATCTGTGCTGTCAGGTTCGGGATTTGCCATGCGTTTGATGAGGAAGGCATTAGGCCCGCTACAGCCTGTTCACCTTTCGTTATTCCTTTGTGCCTTGATCCTTCAGCAGAATTCAGCGAATGTATAATTCATCTTTCCAACGTTGTGTAGATGTATACTTGTGATTATTTAATGCATGCTGGTTCAATTTGTTAAAAACAGCTGTGCGATTGTTTCAAATGATCTTCTATAGTTGTAACATTAAAGTCTAACATTAAAATTGTCATCACTTACTCACCCTCTTGTCGTTCCAAAACCATACGACTTTCATTTATCTTCAAAACACAGATGAAGATATCTTTAATGAAAGAAAGAGAGCTTTCTGTCTCTCCATTTGAAAGTTCAGGTAACCAAATGTTAGACGATCCAAAACGTATACTAAAACATTGTAAATGTAACCAGAATAAATTGAGTGGTTTAATTCAAGTCTTCTGACATATAAACATTGATCTACACATACTAGAGCACATCAGATATAAAACAATATCGTTCGACCGCTATTTATGATCCCTTAGGATTATGGCCTTTTTTTTTCTCTCTGTGGGAAAGACATTCTCTTAAAGGCAGTGGAAGTTAAGTACAGAGTGTTCTGAGCGCAAAGTGCCAGACAAAGTTAAACTGTCTAAATGGACGTTGCATTTGTTCCGGAGAAGAACACAATTCTGGGAAGCAATTGGCTCCCACCCCCTGTCGTTATAGCAGTCAAAATTCCACTTCCCACCTCTCCATCGGCAGTGGAGTGTGAGGACAGTGTGGATCAATGGGCGCCTTCGTCGTTCTAAAGGTGTGATAGGTAGGCATGCCGTGTGTCCTCTCCCTCCCCTCCAGCCCTCCCTCCATCTCTGCCAGCTGAAGCCGGTGTTTACACTTGGACACCTGTCTACTCTTCACTCTCGCTTTAGACAAAAGATTTAACGTAGGCTGCGGAACGCTTGCCAAATTCGAGAACAAACCCATTGTGAAGGTTACATTTGCACATATACTGCATGTGTTACTATTAATTGTTCTACACTCTCGGGGTTTTCCACCAATGCCATTGAAGAACCATTTTGGTTCCCCCCCAAAAAAAACATTTCGGTGATCAGTTCTTAAAAAAACAAAAACAAAAAAAACAAATTTTCTTCCACTTAAAAACAAAGGCTCTTTATTGGCATCTTTATTAACATCCACTGAGCCTTTCCATTGGACAAAATGTTCTTTACACACTTAAAAATAAAGGTTTGAAAAGGTTTTATTATTATTTTTGCAATAATGCCATAGAACAGTGGTTCCCAATCCTGGTCCTGGAGAACCCTAAACACTGCACGTTTTTGGTGTCTCTCTTATCTGACACTCACATTTGATGTCTTGGAGTCTTCACTAATGAGCTGATGAGTTGAATCAGGTGTGTTTGAATAGGGAGACATCTAAAATATGCAGTGTTGGGGGTTCTCCAGGACCAGGATTGGGAACCACTGCCATAGAAGAACCATTTTGGGTTCCACAAAGAACCTTTCTTAAAATATTTTTTTTTTCTTTGTGTGAAGAACATCTAAAAAACCTTGTTTCACTATAAAGTACCTTTTGTCCAAAGGAAAGGCTCCATGGATGTTTAAGGTTCTTCATGGAACAATGAGAACCTTTATTTTTAAGAATGTATAGTGGAAAATAAGGGTTCTTTTAAATGATTAATATTCTACAAAACCCCCCTTTTTCGAAACTTTATTTTTAAGTGTGTGAAGAACATTTTAATAATCCAAAGAACATTTTCCACAGTAAATGACCTTTTGTGTAATGGAAAGGCTCCATGGATGTAAAGGTTCTTCATGGAACTAGAGATAATAATAATAATAATATGTTTAATTTATATAGCCCCTTTCCCAAACTCAAGGACGCTCTACAAGGTACACCAAACCAGCAAATACTGATTACAAAGAAACTATTTCATTGGACATTTGCCCAATTCAATTACAAATAATGCAGTTGCACATAACACAGATTATGTAGAAAAGACAGAAATAGAAAAACAAAACCGACAAATACACAATGTAAATTAGTGATAGTGTTGATTAAACAAATACGTTTTAAGCTTTGATTTGAATTCACTGAAAGAGGTGACTGTTCTGAGTGCCAGGGGAGGTGAATTACAAAGTTTGGGTGCAGTAACAGAGAAGGACCTGCCGCCCATTGAAGAGAGGCGGAACCTAGGTACACAAAGAAGTTCAGAATTAGAAGACCGGAGTGCGCGAGAAGGTGTATAAGAAGAAAGTAGGTCGAAAAGATAGGAGGGAGCAAGACCTTCGAGTGCCTTAAAGGTGAGCAGAAGAATTTTGTATTGCACACAAATAGATACAGGCAACCAGTGAAGATTAAATAGAATAGGGGTGATGTGAGCAGATTTTTTTGTGGAAGTTAATAATCTGGCAGCAGAATTTTGAATGTACTGCAGACGAACGATGGAGTGAGCTGGTAAGCCAGAGAAAAGAGCATTACAATAGTCAATGCGAGTGGTAATAAATGCATGCACTAATGATTCTGCATCTTTTCTACTGAGGAAAGGAAGAAGTTGCGCAATTCAACGTAGTTGAACAGTGAGTTTCATTCAAATCCAGGATTGGGTTCAGGTCAGGTCATGATTGGATCTGTTTTTTTTCCCCCCACATGCGTTGACTGCAGAAAGCTCCTTGATGTTTATCTTCGCCACATGCTCTGCACGCTCATTGACCAGAGGCTAATGTGACATTTCTGTGGGATGAAGACTGAAATGTCCCACACACAGTAATCAAGCTAAATCTGTCAAGCACTTTATGGGTTTTGCAGATTCCTCTTCAAAGTATTTGTCACTCCAAGTATTAAGAAGGATAAAGATGCTCCTATTTTTTTCTGTCCATGTTTACAGGCTTTGCAATTCCACTACTTTCCTAATAAATCTTCAATTATGATGTTGATAACGGCGACTGTCATTTCTACACACAACTTATTAGACTAGGTTGTGTACTGTATAGGGAGGGTTTCCCAGGACCTGTTACTGTAGCTTGGAGAGCGTCATGGAAAGCAGGTCATCTACTTGCATTATAGGAAATGTAATATGTTCTTATGTTAATCCCACACATGCAGCATTCAGATTCATTTTGCTGATGCCCTTGCAAATGTGCATGTGGGAGGAGCTGCTTGCTCAGAGACACCAAGAGCAGAGAGCCCTCACTGTTGACAAAGCGTTTTTGGGTTGCACACATTACAGTGGTAATCTGGAGAACTTGCACCACAGATATCACCAAATGGCAGTCGGGTGAAAGTTATTAATGTCTTGACAAACTTGAATTTATGTGCCTAAGCATAGACTTTTGAAGTGTGGAACAAAAATGTATATATGTGTATATGTATGTGTGTGTTGTAGGCCTATCTGTTGTTTCAAAAGGACATTTAGTTATTTTTTCTCTGGAGTTTTTTTAATCACATATGGTCAATGTGATATTATTGACCAAAATGTTAACACATATTGTTATAAAAATTACATTAAAATTGTATTTGCTTATATCACTGTATAAATATAATGATTCTATTTTAATATATTAATATTTAAATATATTAATATATTTACACAATTACATTAACATTACAATCAAACATTTGGGCGTCAATATTTTTTAAAGAAATTAGTACTTTTATTTATCGAGGATGCATTACTGTCACTTCTGATCAATTTAAAGACATTCATAAAAATTATTTAAAAAAAATACAAATATAATTATATAAAAATTCTATTTCAAATAATTGCTGTTCTTTTCAGCTTTTTAGTCATCACAGAATCCTGAAAATCAAGTTTTAAAAACATTTTTGAGCAGCAAATCAGTATATTAGAATGATTTATGAAGGATCATGTGACCACCAAAATTGGAGTAATGGATGCTGAAAATTCAGCTTTGCCATCACAGGAATAAGTTGCATTTTGAAGTATATCAAAGTAGAAAAGTTAATTTAAAATGTAATAATATGGAACATTATTTTAGTTTTGATCAAAGAAATGCAGCCTTGGTGAACATAAGACACTTCTCTAAAAACTATCACTTTTTGTAGCTTAATAGAAATCTATGCAAGGAAATGCATATTTTTGAGTTCTTTGAAGTGGATGTAGTTGGACACATTACATTTTTTCTAAGCTCATAAGATCAAGCTGTGCTGTCAACCAAGCCATTTCCTGCTTTTTAGTTTGCACAGTTTTTGGAACACTGCTACAGCCCCTTCACTGTTACATGTATTTTGCCACACAGCAGCATGGTATCACAGCAAGTTGATGGGTATTAGTACCTAGAATTCACCTGACGATAATCACCAGTACCGGATATGCCCAGAACTTCCTTATCCTCAAACAAACCTCTTTTTTAGAGCTGCCTGAACGACATCAAAGCCCACTTCCTCTTTATATATAAATGGGCATTAGAGGGGATGTGTGTGCATGTTTGAATATGTGAAGAAGTGAGTTGGGTATATCTGTTGGCCGTGCAGATATGCCTCTAGCTGTACCTTTGTAATGAATAATGCAAGAGCCCAGTGGTGGTCATACACCTCAGCATTTCTGCAAGCATTCGCTCTTGCAGGTGCTGGGAATGAGTTATGCATAATTGTGTGTGTTTTTATGAGAGTGTAGGCGTGCAAATTTGCATATGCGTTTGTGTGACTCTCGCAGAATGGCATTAAAATATGACTTTGCAATAAAGTCGTCATTGAAAGCGGTATGCAACAGTGGTAAGATCAGCTCTGCTGCAGCAGTCTACGTCTCGTTTTTTTTTTTGGCTTTCAGTTCGATTGACGGCTGCTTACATGTTGTCATCTGAAGACAAGAAATTCTGGCCGCCAGAATTAGTCTTCCACTCTCATTTCTGCTCGTTTCACATCACCATCTGCTTTCTGTCATCACGTCTTCACATGCGGCTCAGTGCAGTCTCGGGAGATGGACGTGTTCTCATTGCGCATTACTCTAACGTGCATTTTTTTTACATACAGTGTCATCAGAATCTTAAAGCAATAGGTCACTTGAAAATGAAAATTCATTATTTACTCCTCACACATCTTTCTAAAACAGTATGTTGTTTGTTTTTCTGTGTAACACACACACACACACACACACACACACAAATATATATATATATATATATATATATATATATTTAAAAAATATATATTTTAAATCTGCATATTTTTTCATACAGTTTTGCTATCTACAAAGGGCGCCTACAGGGACCCCCACAAGATAGCGCTCAGGCAATGGAGGATTGTGCAGTTTTTTTAAATGATACTTGAGGCGCTTTGCAAATATTTAATTACCTATGTAAGATGCCATTTATCTAGCATGAAAAGAGAACTGATGTCATCTGTCACTTTGTTGTACCGCTTTCGAATGATGTGTGAGTGGCTTTACTGACAGGACTGATTATATGATGGATTACTCCGTCATGCAAATGATGGTTAATTTTTAATGAGTCTTTGATAGCAGCTTTAATAAACTCAGGGTCTTTTCAGTCAGACCTTAGGTTCCCCAAACTCGCCACCATCCTGACCTGCAAGCTAAGCATATTCACACATAATCACATAAACTTTGGCCTATAAATTTCTCCCAAAGTCTGATTGCGGTTGAGATGAGATCATTAAGGTGAGTGTGAGCTTGTGCGGGCCTGAAGCAAATGCTGATGAAATGGCCGCAGATTTGACCGACTGCTGCAGTAACTCACTGTTCTGGCCTGTGTTCACAACTTCTGATGGCGTTCGCTAAAATAATCAGCCATTTGTTTTCCGCTTTGGACCACCTTTCTAATCAAGAACTGTACTCCATTATCCTCAGATGCCAGTATGTTGGAAGCTGAGAATAAGAAAGTTGTTGAGAACCTTCAGGGGAAAGGTCGATTTGTGTTTTGACTAAAATACATTATTATTGCATATAAACCCGCAATGATATCTTTAAATCACAGGATACAAATAAAGTACTTCATGTTTGGGGTCAGAAAGGTTTTATTTTTATAATAATTAATTGGAAAAAAACAATTTCTTTGCTCTCCAAGGCTGCTTTTATTTATTAATTTATTTTTTATCAAATTTAAATTGTGAATTGTAATAATATTGTGAAATATTATTACAATTTAAAATAACAGTTTTTCTGTTTTAATATATTTCAAAATGTATGAATTACTGTGAGACTTTTCAGTGTCACATAATCCTTCAGAAATCATTCTAAAAGGCTGATTTGCTGCTCAAGAAACATTTCTTATTATTATTGATGCTAAAAACAGTTGTTTTTAGAAATACTTCTGTGGAAATTATCAAACAGTTATTTTCAGGATTCTTCAATGAATATAAAGTTCAAAAGGGTAGCATTAATTTAAAATAGAAATATTTTGTAATATTATAAATTTTTTTACTGCCACTTTTGATCAATTTAATGTGCCTTTGCTGAAAAATAGCCATATGATGTTATGATGTTGCTTAAAAAACATTATTTTGTGTATTTGGTGTAATGAAATGTGTTTATGCGGTTTAAGGTATAAAAAACACATTATTTTCCACATACTGTGCATTATTGTTTCTCCTCTATGCCCCGCCTTTCTGAAAAGCGTCAATTTTTACAAAGCTCATCGGTCTGAAAAGCGAGGTGTGCTCTGATTGGCCAGCTATCCAGTGTGTTGTGATTGGCCGAATACCTCAAGTGTGTGATGGAAATGTTACACCCCTTACCATATTGTGATGCCTTGTCCCGGCCGGAGCGACGAGACAAAAACATTAAAACCCATTATAAACGAGGCATTTGTTGCATCCAGTGGGGACATAATTACAGATTATAATGATTTATACTGTCTTTTTACGCGCTGCGTTGCATCGCGCCGCGTAAACATAAAATCATGTCTTCATTTGTGATCGGAGAAATTACAAACAACAAGCGCTACTCTACACTGCTCAAAACTCGCGTTTGAATCGTCAGTGGCAAATCCTTTAAATATAAAAAAAATGCCACAGTTTAAAAAACCCCATCTATGTTAGCCTAAAGATATTCAGCTGAGTACAGACTGGATTTTGAATCTCACTCCTCCAGCAGATAGGTAGTGAAGCAGCTATTGACACGTCACGATGAAGAGAATAAAGTATAGACTATATCATTCTCCTGCAAGTTCCTGTGGAGTTTCTCTTTTTGTTCACCCTTCTTGACTTTTCCTGCTTTCTTGTCTCATTTGACACTAGTGCTAGACATAAACGCTATATATATATATATATTATTTGATATATATTGTCCAGCCATAACACATACATGAAATGTCACATTATAAATTTAGCAAAACAACCAGATTTTCTCATCTTGTTTAGTAGTCTTAGTTGTAATCATGATTGTTAATATTCAAAGCATCCCAGAGAAAAAAGGTTAAGCAAAGCTGCTGATTAATTTATGTGTCATCATCATCGACGTAGGATGATTCAACGTTGCGTTGTCTCCAATTATGTTCAAACTCGCCAAGATCGGCCCTGTGTTGTTCTTTTTGCCATTTTAATGATAGGGATAGTTAGAGAGCAGACAGGAAATGACAGGGAGAAAAGAAGGAAGCAGGAATTGAATGACACAAGCCAGATTCCAACTTGTGTCGCCCTAATTAGAGATATTGTCTCTCTCAGTTTTGTTAGTTTATTTGTATATTAGGCTGTTTATTTGGGTGTGTGTATATATATATATGTATATATATATATGTATATATATATATATATATATATATATATATATATATAAATTGTTTTGACTTTTTCATAATAATAATAAAACAACAGATTATCCCCAGTGCTGTCCATCGTTAGAATGTAATATATGAACATATTTAGGAAGGCTCTATTATTGTAGGTGTGCTCGAGTCTTAGCTGAGGTCAACCACTGTAACTGTAAGTGAGATTCACAGTCCCTGGGTTTAAGAGCTCTCGCTGTTTAACAGGACAACTCACAGCAGGAGCTACAAGATAAGCACTTCAAGCAGAAAGAAATTACAAAACACACAAAAAAAACTTCAAGAGAATACACGACCAATGCATTGAGACAAAGATATCAGACCCACAGGGGAAAAATGGAAGAATGTCTTTGCTTTATATAACAGAAAATCAAACTAAATGGCATTTATTCGAAAGAAAAACAGCAAAATATTTCACAAAAATATATTTTTTGTAGGTTTTAAATTATGAAAGAAAAAGATTCAGATTAATGGTTTCTAAATTGAGAAGGTTTTGCATTTACATTTGACCTTGCAAAAAAATGTGTCCTCAATTCTTTGGAAGAGGCATTCAGTGAAACATATTTGCATATCTTCATGTAGCATTTCATATCTATCAAAACTGGTGTTAGAGGAAGGAGGATGATGTCATTAGTGTACCATTATGTAGCTATAAGAGACAAAGCAAAGGCATAACATAAAGATGTAGAGGACATTCAGATTGTGTGTATTCTATGGAGATTTACAGTCTCTGTGCTGTGGATACTTTATTTGTCTGCAAGGGAACACTGTATTAAGATCCCGGCAGAGATTGTTACATACTGTCTCAGAGGATTCAGAAGTCTTTATCTCTCACTTCAGTTCCCCAGGCCCTCTTTCTATCTTCTGAGCCAAACCCAATCTCATTACAAACAATTGCTAATATATAGGCTTATATATAGACTGAAAAAAAGTGGTATAGAAACAAATTTCATAGTAAAATTCACAGTTAATCACAAAGAAAGGACAAGTAACATATTAAACATAAACATTTGAAGTAGAAAGACTGAGATAGTATTTTATTTACTCCAAAAATCTTTGTTTTATTTACAAATAAAAATTTTTTGCAGTGGTGTTCATTTGTCGTTCCTCTATTGTAAAACTCTGCTAGGCGATTTTATAGGCTCATTAAGAATGCAGTACACAATAAATTTCAGTGGATTTCACTTGCATCCCTGTTTATCTGTTCACCTAATTATGCGATGCAACAGACTGTTTTGCATCTTTTTGAAGCCTGTCATTGATAGGCTACCATCAAATTTTTCTTGAGCAATTTGTTTTGAAATATGAAGTGAGGGGAGTAGAAATGTCAACTGGTTCAAAGTGAGATTGACTAATCATGGATAAATAAAATACTTCAGCTAACAAATTCAGTTTTGCAAGACGGGGCTCCTTTTAGGCATGTGTTTCTCTGCGAGACTAAACTCACAAGAACCCTGTGATGGGATATAAGCAAATATTAAATATTGTATGTGGCGGCTCAGAAATTGGTCATTGAAAAATATGCATGTCTTATGTGTTATCTATTTTTTATTATTTGTATTTTTAAATTCATATATATATATATATATATATATATATATATATACTGTATATATACTGTATATATAATTTTTTTTTATACATTATGGACTTTTATAAGAGCTTAAATTGTAATGCTTATAATAATTTGCTAATTATTGCTTGTATTAATTATATTAATAAATATAATTTATTTATCTGTTTGTTTATTTATTTGTTTGTTTATTTATTTTTATACCATACCAGCAATTCGGCATCAAAAGCTCTATTCATGGCAAACTCAAAAGTAACAAAATGTAAAATAGTCTTAATAATAATTAAATAATGATTATATTGAATTATAAAATAATTTATCTATATTATTTTTTACAAAATTTAAATACACATTTAAATTAAACAATACATATTTAATTATTATTTTTTATTACAAGACAGTTAGACGCTGTAACTAGATGTTACTAATTACTAGTGGCTATCAGTTGTTGGAGAACTAGTAGACCATCATGGTCTATATATTGTTTTTACATCCTTGCCTCTAAAGACATTCAATGGTTTGTTTGAAAACCTTTTGATTTTAATTAAACGCTGGCGGTTTCTGTTTCACCATTAACAAAATGCAAAATGGCAATGTTATTACTGAAATCTGCGTTATTTTATTACAGTAGATTAGACCCCAGGGCCACATATTTTGATCAGAGAGAATGGAGGATCTTTAAGCATTGTCTGTGGATGCCATTATATGGGGTAGAAGAAAGGTCAGCTCCTGCACTTCCATTCAGCCTTGTCTGTTTCCTGTCTGGCTGTGTAGCCCTCAGTCCGGATCTGCTGACACTTCCAGTCATCCTGAATGATCTGGTTGTTGGAGGGTAGTGGGCAGGGGAGGCTGTGTGTGGTGGTACAGTAGTGCTCAAGACAAATGCCCCATTATTGTGGAACATAAACCCTATTGTAGAGCCATGGAAGCAGAGGTGCTTTTCTCATTTACCGTGCTGAGCGAAAGCTTGTTCTGAATCCGCCCGTCACAGCGGCCACTGGGGAAGACTCGCCCACGGTTATAAATGAACCTCTATTCCTTATTAAGACTTGTGTTCGGAGGGGGGATCCAAATATAGTTCTTGCACATTTGCAGGGTTGTCTCAGATCAGTGAGTTGACAAAGTGAGGATGATGCACTAAATGGATATGGAAGATTTTGTGGTGCTGCCTTTTGATATTCTGTTTCCTATTATCTTGTTTTTGCAGCAGACTTTGATTTTTTGATAAGGGTGCTTCGATTAGGATTTTTGGAGTCGATTACAGGAAGCAGTATAGGAAATATTTTTGAAGCCTTTTTTTTAAATTAAGTACAGGGCTCCAGACTGCACCTGAAACGGTATTATTAAAAATATTAATTTGCAAGTGATATTTTTGCTAAGATCGAATTTCCTTGTAATGATTTAAAAATTTGCATGTAATGCCTTTTTTTCCTGATTATTTTCCGATCACATCACTGTATATATACTGTATATATAATTTTTTTTTATACATTATGGACTTTTATAAGAGCTTAAATTGTAATGCTTATAATAATTTGCTAATTATTGCTTGTATTAATTATATTAATAAATATAATTTATTTATCTGTTTGTTTATTTATTTGTTTGTTTATTTATTTTTATACCATACCAGCAATTCGGCATCAAAAGCTCTATTCATGGCAAACTCAAAAGTAACAAAATGTAAAATAGTCTTAATAATAATTAAATAATGATTATATTGAATTATAAAATAATTTATCTATATTATTTTTTACAAAATTTAAATACACATTTAAATTAAACAATACATATTTAATTATTATTTTTTATTACAAGACAGTTAGACGCTGTAACTAGATGTTACTAATTACTAGTGGCTATCAGTTGTTGGAGAACTAGTAGACCATCATGGTCTATATATTGTTTTTACATCCTTGCCTCTAAAGACATTCAATGGTTTGTTTGAAAACCTTTTGATTTTAATTAAACGCTGGCGGTTTCTGTTTCACCATTAACAAAATGCAAAATGGCAATGTTATTACTGAAATCTGCGTTATTTTATTACAGTAGATTAGACCCCAGGGCCACATATTTTGATCAGAGAGAATGGAGGATCTTTAAGCATTGTCTGTGGATGCCATTATATGGGGTAGAAGAAAGGTCAGCTCCTGCACTTCCATTCAGCCTTGTCTGTTTCCTGTCTGGCTGTGTAGCCCTCAGTCCGGATCTGCTGACACTTCCAGTCATCCTGAATGATCTGGTTGTTGGAGGGTAGTGGGCAGGGGAGGCTGTGTGTGGTGGTACAGTAGTGCTCAAGACAAATGCCCCATTATTGTGGAACATAAACCCTATTGTAGAGCCATGGAAGCAGAGGTGCTTTTCTCATTTACCGTGCTGAGCGAAAGCTTGTTCTGAATCCGCCCGTCACAGCGGCCACTGGGGAAGACTCGCCCACGGTTATAAATGAACCTCTATTCCTTATTAAGACTTGTGTTCGGAGGGGGGATCCAAATATAGTTCTTGCACATTTGCAGGGTTGTCTCAGATCAGTGAGTTGACAAAGTGAGGATGATGCACTAAATGGATATGGAAGATTTTGTGGTGCTGCCTTTTGATATTCTGTTTCCTATTATCTTGTTTTTGCAGCAGACTTTGATTTTTTGATAAGGGTGCTTCGATTAGGATTTTTGGAGTCGATTACAGGAAGCAGTATAGGAAATATTTTTGAAGCCTTTTTTTTAAATTAAGTACAGGGCTCCAGACTGCACCTGAAACGGTATTATTAAAAATATTAATTTGCAAGTGATATTTTTGCTAAGATCGAATTTCCTTGTAATGATTTAAAAATTTGCATGTAATGCCTTTTTTTCCTGATTATTTTCCGATCACATCATTCGTTATGTTGGCTTAATAAACTGAGACGATGTGCATCAAAGTTTTTGTAGAAAACAGTCCTCATCGCATGCCAAACACCAGCACACCTGCTAAAAGCAGCTCCAGTTGTGAAGCATGAGAGAGATCATGCAGTGCATTTTTGTTTTTACAATGGGGCAATTGCTGCACAATCAGGGTTCCCACGTGTCCTGGAAAACCTGGAAAATTGATGCCTAATTTTCCAGTCCTGGAAAACACATGGAAAATGTCAAATGTCTAGGAAAATCTTGTTGTCGAACCTGGAAAATTTTTATTTAAAAAATGTAGGCCTACTTGTGTTTTCCTTTAGCCAAGAACTGACTGTTTTCAGAAAAGTTTAGATGGTATTTTCTTTTCATTTGCCTCTCTATAATGCATACTAAAGTAGTGTTTATAAGGCAGCTGCTTTGTTTACAGATAAGCGCCACCTGCTGTCAGAGAGTGAATCTGCGTGTAATTCAGCCCATCTGCTGTTTTTGTTGCATTCAGATTGTTTTAAGCTGAAGTCAGACCATTCTGTTTTTGGTTCGGATTTTGAAATGACATCTAATTTAATCTAAATTAAATCAGAAATCATGCATGTAGCATCTTTGTTTGTATCGTCATTAAAATGCAGTGTTTGCCTCCAATTTTAAATGGCTAGAGTAATGCCTGCGATAGCGCAAAAAACATCTTATTCATGAAATCATATTTTAATTCTATTTTATCTTTTGCTTTAAACAATAAAATAAATATTAAATGGGGATTGGAGTCAGCCATGAAAAATCAAGATTGGTGCATCACTACAGACTTTTGACAGTGTGAGCATTGATGTGTTTTCTAACGTTCTATCCAGTGGTTAACTTTAAGAGAAGAATTTTGAATGACGCCGTTTAGTCTTGTGATGAATACTCGAATAGTCGATACTAAAATGTGAAAAATTTAACAATACCGGCCTTTTTGCAGCACTGGTAGTAACAATTACAGACTCAGTTCAGTACTCGCTGGCAGACAGAGTTCAAACGATTCCGTGCAAATTTATATCGCTTTCTGTGAAAAGCGATCGAATGGCCAAACAGAGGTTTAAGTCAGAATCCACTCATTTTTCACTTGACCCTATTAAAGCAATACTTAATTTATAAATATTTGAAGGATACATGTCAATGTTTTAAAATATTATTTTCTTTAATGTTATTATTACCATTAATAATGAACTCATTTAATTTATTTTTATTTTCAAACAGTTGAATAAAATTCTGGCTATGGTACTGAAATTGGTTCTGAAAATCATTTGTTGTAATATATAATTAAAAGCTCATATTAGAGAGCTGATTTTATGGTTAAGTCACGACCTTAAACTGTAGGCTATGTTTTTAAAGACTTCTGGAGAGAGGAATATCTACTTTAGGGCACGATCCTTGTCTTTTATTCCCGCCGTAATTCAATTAAAAGTGTCCTGGAAAAGTCCTCGAAGTCCTGGAAAATGATCGCTGGAAAAAGAGTGGAAACCCTGACAATAGCATACACACTGCACAAGCCTGATTTCGTGAGCTGTATGTGAGGCGGCCTTATGTGTGTGCACTTTTAATGTGCATGAGCGGTGTGTACCGTCTCTAGGAGAGCACGAGTGCTGAATGGTTTAAACACTGGTAAGACTTAAAAAGAAATGCAAATTATAAACTTTAGTGATCATGCGACACTGCCTCAATTAGGGATGTAATGGTATGAAAATTTCTAATCACGATTATAGTGACCAAAATTATCACGGTTATCAGTATTATCACGGTATTGTTAAAATGTGCTGGAGATGTTAAAAAAGTACCGACACATTAATCACTTCACCAAGTTTTATATTTAAAAATCAACAAAAAACAAATAAAATGACTTTTTGTTTGCATAATCACTAAAACAATAACATTACCAATGATGTTCGGATTTTAAATGACAACTTGACTGACAACAGTTTAATATGTTTAAATAAAGCTTTGAAAAGTTTAATAAATGATTAATTGTCAAAATGATAATTGATTAATAAATGATTATATGTATTTTATCTGCTCCATAAATAATTCTAGATTCTAAATGTGTAGAATCCACATAAGCTTGTTTTTCATCAACCGGTCAAAATTTACAGCAGGGCATGCAAATTCTGTACGTTTTTGGCCAGACAGACTGCACAGACTAAATGTAAATATAAGTCTCTGTAAATCCACTCTCTGACAGCAGGTGGTGCTTATGGAAAAGCTGAATTAGAGCTGTTTCCCGTAACCTCTGTGGACAAAGCAGTATTGAAATTAAGAACACTTCCTTTAGGTATTTCATGGAGCGAAGACGAAAACAAAATGCCATCGAATCGTTTCTGAAGACAGTCAGAACCTTCAGGGGTACATTCATATAAAACTGAATATATGAATGAATTAATTATAATTCCCTTAGTACTTTTTTAAAACCTCCCAGCTTTTCCGCCCTGTTTTCACTCAAAACAAAGCTACTCTGCATGCTGTGTGCACGTGAGACTGTTACTTAAAACTGTGCTTTATGCTGGACAGTATTTATTTATCGCGGGTTGTTCAAATCGTGGTAATCTAATACGGTTTTAATAATAATTAAATGATGAAACGGTAATACTAACCGTAGGGAATTTTATCATGATTTATCGTCAAACCGGTAATCGTTACATCCCTAGCCTCAATTGTTCAAGGGACAATCCTGTCTGTCAACTGTGCAGCGTGCAGCTCTCTTAGTGCAGACGCAATGTGGTGATTTGAAGACATTTGCACATTCTGAGAGGTAAAGCAAGAGAGCGTGCAGTAATTTACTCACGCTGTTTGTGAAATTGCGTCTCATAGAATGTTTTCAAATTAATTTGTTAGTTACTTAAAGGGGTCATATGATGCGATTTCAATTTTTCCTTTTTCTTTGAAGTGTTACAAGCTCTTGGTGCATAAAGAAGATCTGTAAAGCTGCAAAGACTAAAGTCTCAAATCCAAAAAGATATTCTTTATAAAAGTTAAGAGTCAACCATGCCTACCTAAAACGGCTCATTCTAACAAGCCCCCACATGCCTATGTCACGATGTGGGAAGATTTGCATAACGCCGCTGTGACGAGAGGGGCGGGGCTGAAAGCCGTGAGAACGGAGCGAGGCCGGTGGAGTAATTGATAATGAGCGACACCTGCACCACTCACCGGTCTCGAGTCTCACGGAGGAGCCCCGGAAGGATACAAAGGAGGAGTGACGACAGTGAAAGAGGAGAGAGGACCAGGCCTGGAGTTTATTTTGTGTTTTGGTTTTTTTTTGTGCGCTACAGTCGTCCGCGAGGGGCTGTCACGCTATTTTGTGTTTGTTTATTTTATTATTAAAATCTTAAATGTTCGCCGGTTCCCGCCTCCTCCTTCCCGAACTACGAACAACGTTACAGCCGCCCAAATGTTCACGCAAAGAAAGAAGGCGTAACTTTTATTCTCACTGTTGTATTGTTGTTACCGCCGCCGCCATGTCGTGAAGGCGCTGTGTGTTTCATTGTGAAAGCGAAACTACTTTGTTTGGCCTTCCAAAAGAGGACGATATCGCTTTGTCATGCCTAGAGCTGATCCGTGCTGGTCGCTGAGGAAATACATCAACTTCGTGCTGTGGATCGCCGGATCGGCTTTCACCGTGGATGAAGCGGAGTCCAGCTCGAGGTCGTCACATGTGGTTGCCGCAAGCCCGCCCGCCGCTGCTCACTCTAGGCCGCCGTGTGTGACGCTGTTTCATTGTGAAAGCGAAACTACTTTGTTTGGCCTTCCAAAAGAGGACACGACTAGAAATCAGTGGTTAAGTTGTATTTACAACACTGTTCCAGAACAGTTCAACCCAAATATTCAGATGTGTGCAGCACATTTTATGGAGGACTGTTTCCTGATCCTGGTATAGTAGACTACAATGCCGACTGTTCTGACTCACAGATTGTAAGTAAGTTTTTTATATTTAAAGAATTTGCCACTGACGATTCAAACGCGAGTTTTGAGCAGTGTGGAGTAGCGTTTGTATTTTGTCATTTCTCCGATCACAAATGCAGACATGGTTTTATGTTTACGCGGCGCAATGCAATGCAACGTGTAAAAAGACAGTATTTAGTCATTATAAAGTCATTATAATCCATAATTATGTCCCCACTGGATGCAACAAATGCCTTGTTTATAATGGGTTTTAATGTTTTTGTCTCGTCGCTCCGGCCGGTACAAGGCATCACAATATGGTAGGGGCGTAACATTTCCGTCACACGCTTGAGGTATTTGGCCAATCACAACGCACTGGATGGCTGGCCAATCAGAGCACATCTTGCTTTTCAGACGATGAGCTTTGTAAAAATCGACACGTTTCAGAAAGGCGGGGCATAGAGGAGAAACAATGTACAGTATGTGGAAAATAATGTGTTGTTTGAACCTTAAACCGCATAAACACATTTCATTACACCAAATACACAAAATAATGTTCGTTTTAGCAACATCATTTGAACCCTTTAATAAAGAAATATGAATTGTACCTCACCTTTAGCATTTTACCCGTGCCGGACAGAGATTGAGACGGTGCCACTGCATGTCATGTCAAACCTCTCACGGCAGGCACATTGTGAGATCGGTTTATGAGATCGGCCTTTGTAGAGACCGCCGATCAAACTTCCCTAAGCGATTATCAGCCGATAGCGATACATAGCCGATCAGTCGGAGCACCCCTATTTTTTATGTTTATCTGGATTTGCAGTAATGTAAATGAGCAGATTTTGTCCAAGCCAGGCATGATCTTGACAAACAACAGGACATTTTGTTGATTGCTTGGTTGAAACTGCTGGGTCAGTGAATTATAATTTATTTTTTTTGGCTTTGAACTATGGCTAGGCAACTTCAGATTGTAAAATGTAATGATATTTATGAATTAATGATTTGCGATATTTGAAAAACATTTATCAACTAAATATAATTTATTTATCTTTTACAACACCTGTGTTAAACCCCAGAATCCCCCCTGACAAAGTGATTTTCAATACTGTATCGTAAGTCCTGCTTTATTATACTGTATAATCACTTCAGCCTTTGATTTAGCGGTGGCCGAGACTCTGCTTAACTGTCTGGATGTGCCTGTATGACAGGTGCTGTGTCATGCCGGTGAGCTGTGATTCTAGAACATTCTGCTGGATAGCAGGCACACAAGATCACAGACGCCAATAAAGCAGAGTTCTCCCATCTTTCTCACCACTAATTTGTTTTTGTTTGTTTTTTATTTCCAGCAGGATATAGACCAACTACTGCACCAGGCTTGATTTATCTGTGGACAACCTGCCGCAAATGCCTCCCCCACCCCTGCCCCGTACATAGCCAGGATGGAAAGCTTCGTTGTCAATAGGATGGGACCTGACGAATAGCTGGTCTTGATCAAGATGTTGCTCGGATCTGTATTTAAATCCATGTGGGAATACTTGCCATGCAAAGAGGCTTTGAGATTTTTGACAGCTTCGCTCTCGGAACATCTGGCACCTTGGGTTTGATCTTTTCTTTCGTGCAAGTGGATATAAACTAGTACATCCGCTCTTTGCAGGACTAGCGTGAAGAGGATTGAACATGCCCTTCCAACAGCCAAACCGCCTGGGCGGTGTCTGGAGGCCCATGTGTCCTCGGCTAGGCCTCAGTGCTAGCCTGGATCTGCCGTTCTTGTGTTGGATATTAGGCTTGGCCCTGCACACCCAGCTGGCAGCCTCGCAAAAACTGGATGAAACGGACCCCGTTGTCACTACAACTTACGGCAAACTGCGGGGATTCAAAAAGGAACTCAACAATGAGATTCTGGGGCCTGTCATCCAGTTCCTGGGTGTCCCTTACGCAGCACCTCCCACAGGCGAAAGGCGCTTCCAACCGCCCGAGCCGCCTGTTTCATGGTCAGATATCCGTAACGCAACTCAGTTTGGCCCCGTATGTCCTCAAACCCTGCTGGAGGGCAGGCTACCGGACGTTATGCTGCCGGTTTGGTTCACCAACAGTGTTGAAGTGGTCTCGTCTTACGTACAAGACCAGAGCGAGGATTGCTTATTCTTAAACATATACGTGCCAACGGAGGATGGTGAGTTAATGTGCGGGCAGGACGGACAGACCTGTCTTTGTCATCTCACTGTGTCAGTTTCCTTTGTGCAGAATGTAGTGAGGGCAGCGGAAAAAAAATTGCATGATATCTGCATGTCCGATGCATGCCGCTGGATAATGCGTGTGAGCGAGTGTGCGTGTGAGTGAGGCTGTACGTGTGTCCTAACCTTCCCACCATCCCCTGCACATGCAAATCTCTCTGTGTGCTGCAGCACGTCCATTTTAGGTGGTCGGGTTTTCTTTCCCTTCCTTTACTTGTTATACAGACACACACTTTAGTGTAAACAACCCATAAATGAACCATAAAGGGTGAATATTGTGTGCAGTACTTATGATGATAATGATGTTTTAAGTCAGAGAACTTCTCTTTAAACTCTTCTCTTCCTCTTTCAGTCAAGTTGTGCTGTTGCATGCTCCTGATGTCCATAACGGACTCCCATGTTATTTTTTAGTCTTCTATTCATTTTGCAGTAAAAAGAATATCCAAGGAATGTGCCAGAAAACCCGGCAAGAAAATTTGTAGAAAAGGAGGTATGTATCCACAGACATGAAACCCAATAGAGAACAGCCAACGATCTCCCCCTTCTCTACAACACCTGAAGTCCAGATCTCGGCTCTCTGAGGTCGCATGTCAGAGAAGATCCATAATTGATTCCCACCATGAAGAGTTAACTGGGGAGACCGAGCCGTCTCTTAAATCAGATGGGCACACGTTGAACTTGCAGAGTCTAATCTCAATTAAAAGAGATGCTATCTGGTTTTCATTGGCTTACTCTGGCTGTATTGATCACAGCTTCATCAAGATAATGTCTCTAGCTCCTCCACCCTAGTGTACCCTACCTCGGCCCCTCTGAACATCGGGTTTGGTGACAGCTCGCTTTATATAAAGTATCCTGTTAATACGGCCTCAATGGCGACAAGAACAACCATAAAACGTTTCAGCTGGAGAACATTGTCATCTGCTGACATGAGGGTAAATGATCACAAATCAAATCAACATTGATGTTCTGCCGTCATTTCAACTTGCTTAATTTTCAGATCTTGTTCAAACTTCAATGTTGATTCAAAAGTATTTTGTTAACCTTTTCACAACCATTAGCATACACATTGTATCAACATTTTTTAAACATTGATTCAACAACTGACATTATTTGAACTATTCTTCAATGTTGAAGGTCACTTGCCGGCTGTGAAACTAATTCTCATCTGCGTTAATCTACAGCACAAATCCAATCTGTTCAGAAATTAAATAAAAATAAAATACTTCAACAGCAGCAACGGTTTCCTTATAAAAAAAATTCAATCCAGTGAGGACACAGATAGCATCTTGCTCTGGGATTATCATGAATGTTTAGTCCACAATGCAGAAACTGTTGTGTACTTGCTGCCATTTATGACATCTCTAATGTTTGCAACTGAATCCATGTTTCCAGCATGCTGTATAATAAGACCCATCATCAACATAACTGTGGGACTGTTTGAATAGCAAAGAACAGTTGTCTCGTGCCTGAAAAATAATGGAGGCATTTTAGTAAAATTGCAGCGTTAGAGTGGCTTCGAGGAAGTTGCTTGGATTGAGAATTTCTTTGTAAACAATGTAAAATCCCTTCTATTTTGCTAAGAATATCACATTTAATTCATGTCTAGTTTGATGGTTTATGTGCAGTTAGATCCATCCTTTGCTCGAGATGTGAAATAATTGTCAATGCTATGTCTTTTTGTGAACAAGTTCCATTTTCATTTAGGCTCCCCCATGCTGTTTTGGAAAATTTGTGTTTTAGGGGAAATAGAGCGATGAGATTTCATTTTTAGACCCCAAGCTTTATATTTTTAATTGGATTTGAAATTTACACATCTACCTTTAATTAATGGAAACCTTTGATTTGGAAAGCCTAATTCATTTACACTTCTGATAGATAAGAGAGTTGTTTAATTAATTTTTTTTTCTCTATGTAATTAACTACCTTGAAAAACATGAACAGTTGCCACGGTCTTATACTGACTTAAGCACATTACTGTCAAGGACGCTGTAAAGACATTACGCCTTTACCTCTTTAAAATAAAGGTTCTTTATTGACAATGATGGTTCCATTTGGAACCTTTAACATCCATGGGACCTTTCCATTCCAAAAATGTTCATTATAGTGGAAAAGATTCTTTAGATTATTCAAACGTCCTTTAGATTATAAAAAAGTATTAAAATGAAAATCATGGTTCTTTTAAGAACTATTTGCTGAAAGGTTCTTTGGGGAAGCCAAAAAGGACAAGTTCTTCTATGCCATGGCATTGCTGCTAAAAATGCTTTTGACACGTAAATCTAAATTTTTGTTGATGAACAGACAACAGATTAAGCCACGGTAAGCTATTAAAACTTAATTCAGAGCTTGTAACAAGGGCTATGGAAATGTAATAGTGTTGGTTCTCATTTCTAGTGTGACACCGTCTGATGCTATTTAGCTGCGTCACAAAAATTTAGTGGCCGTCAATAAGCTCTTTCGCTCTCTTCCTGTCCCAGTTTAGCAGTGGTTGATGGTAGTCCTAAGGGAAGTGTGATGCTTGCAATGCGCTAAGACAGGAATGGATTTGCAGCCCCACTGCTTCGCTTTCCATATTTTTTGTTCCCTCTCAGTTTCTGCCTCTTCTCTGCACCCTCAATTGAGATGGTCTGTAAAGCCTGAGCTGAAATTCACTTTGTCTTGGCTGGGTGAATGGAGCGCGGAGGAGCCAGAGTTAGCGGCGAGGGTGGAGATGAGTGCAGACGTCTGTTTGTATCGAGGCCGGGGGTGGTGCTCGCTGAAACTCGGGGAGAAACTTGATCATCTTGGCAGGGCGTAGAGTTAGAGGTGTGGGAAAGCGAGGCTGAGTTTGTGTCTGTAAGTAAGAGGTTTGTCACACTTGTTTTGGAAGCTTGCAGTAGATGGCGGAGCGTGGGCGGAAAGAGCCACTGTGTGACAGAGAAACAGGATTCCTCTGGTTCAAGGTTGTCCGATTCTCAAAGGAAATCAGATTGGAATCATACATACATGGGGTGATCAGAATAACCTGGACTTCGCTATAACTCGCTGTTTTAAAAGTCAGTCTATTGAGAAAAGTGTTGAGTTCTAGTAATAATACTTTTGAATGTGTTTTATAGGAACATTATTCATTATACAGGTATATATTTCCAGGGTGTACTGGTACTCTGGGGCTTTGGAAATAGTGTTTTTCAAGTGATGATTTTAGATTAAAAGCTCAGTGTATCTTGTATACTTGCAGGAAACATTTGTGTTTATTTATATTTTTCTTTATATAAGGATGATTATCTACATTTTTATAAAAATTTGAGAGGTGCTCGTCATGGTAGGGTATTGTGGGTGGTTTCAAGGGTGTTGCTAGGTTATTCTGAGTGGTTACAAAAGCCCCCATACCAAGATCAATATACAGTGCAAAGCATTTTTTGTTTTGTTTATACTTATTTTGTATAAACAAAATAAAGGTCTACTATTAGTGCATTTTATCCTTAATTTTAATGCATCTTGTATTGTCTTTTATCAATATTTTTATGATTAATTTCTATAATATAGTAATTTTTTATATACTATGTTAAAAAATATTTTTGAATAGTTTTAATAAAAAAAATACATTTACTGATACTATTTTGTAATTTATTCATAGTCAATTAATTAATGAGGTACATCATACGCAGAAGTAGTTAATTTAAGGCAGTATAATTTATCATATGATATTTATTTTATATATTTATTTAGTATATTAATGTTTTCCAATTTACAGTAATGAGAGTGACATTTTTTACATTACTACAGTAACAATTTTGTGATAAAATGAGCTCACTTGTTTTGAAAAATGTCACAATTTAACTTTTTAATTAACATTTTTTAGATAGATAGATAGATAGACAGACAGACACCTCACCTAATGATAGCAAACACCAGGACAGCAAACACCACTAATTTACAAATTGCTAACTAGTAATTTGTAGTATATGTGATGTTTTAAAACTGTAATATGAGTGGGCACAAAATGCTTTCCATGTTTCCCCACTCTAACTTAACATGCATTTTAGTCAGCTTTCTTTGTTCTGACTCTTGAATCTATTTGTTCAGAATATATTTGAATATTGAATATGTGTGTAGGAGTGGGACAGAGTACTATTACTGTAGGTTATGCTTATCACCATTGTTTCAGAGTAATTTTCTGCTCACTGTGCTTTCGTATGAACTTTCGGGCCATGTTGTGTAGGTGATGATGTCTCTGTTTGAATCAATAATGAGGGAACCGTTTCACCATAACTGATGAATACTATCAACAGATTGCTGGATCATTTTATCCAAATCTAATCACTGATTCAGTCCCACTCGCACACACTCCTCCTCAGCCTTTACAACATAATTTTCAAAAACCAATCAATAGTCTATTGGAGTCTTAAACTGCCCTGACCAGTCTTTCATCTGACAATGCAGATTTACATGCAAGTCATGCTTTTAATGAAAGGGAACCAACAAGGCAGAAATAAATCAATGTTTTTTTTTTTTTTTTAAGAATAGTTTTATTTGTGGTATATTTCTTGGATTTTCTTTCTTACTTTCAGTAATGTGTTTTGGCTTTAGTACAATAACAAATAAAAGCTAATAATCAATCCAGATTTTAAATAAAATTGATTAAAATATTATTTTTATATGTTTCCTTGGCTTTAAAATTAAAAAGCCCTGGACTAGGTCAGACTTTATTTTAGCATTTCTGAATTGTTAGGTGTCCATTTTCAAGAATAATTACGTTAACTCTCTTTATATCATTGAATCGTTGAACAGAAAAACTGATGTAGCAATGAATTAAACAACCATCAAAGATGCAAATACAAATCTGAATACATTTGATTTAACATCAATAGTGGCAGTCATTAATTTTATGCATTGATAGAAACAGTTCATTGTCTGCAATGAAAAAAACTGTTCTTAGTTTCACTTATGAGATATATTCAAATATGAGATACATTATTAATGTCTTTTAATCCTAAACAAAGAAATGCATGTAAAAATGCAGTAAAAGCAAATAATTTTCTGCTCCAGAGCAGAGACTGTTATTTGTACCAACCTGGCACTCTCTAAATTTAGCAGCTTTGGGATTTCTGGTTGTATCTGAAAAGATAAAGTGGGATTAGGATAATTTAGTTCTTGGCTGTTTTGCTGATTTATGACTCGTCCCTCGTCCTAATTTTTGTGGACTCGTTCTTAAATTCCCACCCGCCCCCCAGAAAATGTCACACTGTTCTAAATGTTTTGTTACTTATTTAATGGAAAATATCGTAAAACTATAAGGAAAAAACAGTTCAAGCGAATAAATGCCGTTGTGTTCTTCATCTCTAAAGCCGTTGGTCTGAACTGTGAAATTCCTGTGCTAAGTGTAGTGCCAAGTTGCTTTAATTACAGTTTATGCTAAAATGGAGCGTATTAGAGGAAACAGACTGGTGTGTGGCACCTGGCACTGCTCCCAGATCAGCTCAAAGCATTTTCTCATAACGTAGATGACAACAACTGAACCTTGTGGAGAGAAAAAAGCAGAGAGGAAGTGAAGGGACAGACTGTCACAGATGGTGCATGTGCAGGGGAGATTGTCTAAATGCTTCATTCACCTTGAAATGACAATGAGAGACTCACGTTTGACCTAGAGCCAAACAAACTGCATGCATGCTGTCTTGGACAAAAGAATGAAGTTTTATATATGCTTTGGACAATAGAGTTCCCCCCCCCCCCCCCCC